>NC_133212.1:16269457-16284457 GCF_958299795.1 Porites lutea
GTTTTTCTCAACCAAGAAATCTTGGTAATACTTTAATTTGTGCACTATTTACTCACAACCCTCAATGTTATGTTCTATTTGCATCATTTGTTTCAGGATTACTTGAGTGGAGTGTCTGCAAACTAGCTTGGTAAGCTAAGTGCACTTTCCACTATAAACAAAGAAACAAAAAAATGCATACAAATGACTTACGTCCCTCAACGGCGGGTTTCTGCCCCGTGGAGATACTCATACGGCGCCTGCAGTAAATGTTAGCGGCGTTTAGCAGGCTCGGACCAATCCACTTTGCTTCGCTTGCGATTCCATACACTCTTCCATTACCACTGTTACCGCTGTGTACTTTGGCCGCCGGCCAATTGTTGTCGTCAAATCCGACTTTTTCCCAGTTTCTTATGCCTTGAGTAGTACATTTCCATGTGCTGTCAGTAACGACGCCGTTCCCAAAAGACGCAATAAGACCACCTGAACCACCAACGTTTTTTACGTAGACAGCAACAACTTGAATGTCGGCAGAGAAGTAGAAGCTGTGGTGGAATTATATTTTCAAAGTTGACACAATTTAACATGTTTCAAACTTACACTTGGTTATCTCAGAGAAAAAAAAACTTTACATAGAAAACTTTGAAATATTGAAAGTTTCGAGTTAAAAAGAGACGGGGCTGTCTTTCTTTGCCAGAAAACGAAACTGGTCCTCATAGATCCTTATCATGAGCGCAATGGGAAGAGGGCACTTAGAAGAAAGTAAGGCAGCAACGGGGAAGCCTGTTACGGGAAGGATTGTGTCGACATGAAAGAAAAGGACGAGAGTTTGACTTCCCACGCGATAGTGAGTCTTAGGCCTAGGACAAACGTCGAACTTTTCATGAGACGTACCAAAGTCTAATTTGAGTCGACCTAAATTAAGTTAAGACCGTCTGTTGAGTCAGACGTCGAACTTAGGACGCGTCGAACCAGTCAAATAAATCAGACCAAACTTGCGTTTTTAATGAATTTTCTCCTGCACTGGGCTAAACATAAATTATCATACAGATTAATAGTTTATTAGACTAAGGTTAGTTCGTCGCATGTGAAGATCGACAGCGTTTGTCCCGGAGACGATCTTCCGACGTCCAATCCTTCTGAAACAGACGGATAAAACGTGTTGGACGATCCAAACTTATTCAGACGAACTAAACTGATGAGCCAGACGTCGAACTTTTCATGAACTTGACTCGATAAGTTTGGTTTGTCTTATGAAAAGTTCGACGTTTGGCCTATATAAACCTTGGAGTCCTTAATGGCGGCGATTTTTCACATAAGAGTTTAAAGCAGCGTTTTATTTTGTTACCTTGTGGGAACATTCCACCTCCCGTTATCTTTTCCCATGTATCTTCCGTTGGCATATACCCAAGTGTGGTCGTCTCCACTAATCTTTCCTTCCATTCCTGTAATTATTTTACAGTCCTCCTGTTATATCCCTTCGATTACAGTTTGCAATTAATATTGTTATATTTACACGCACATAGGGTTATCATGACCCTCTGGATGTAAACAGATAAAGTGAGCCAATTTTTAAAAAATGATGCTCTGAATGCTTCGAGGCAAAAATGAAAGAATAGAATGGTAACAAAAGATCGCTGTTTATTTCTAGTTTTCTCACAATTATTAAACGTAGCACAAAGGGAGAACTTATAACTCACAATTATTATTCATTTAAAACATTTCTCAGTTTTTGATGATTAGCTTCGATCTAAAATGGTGAAGAAGTTCACCGCTAAATAAATCGAAATAACATAAAATGATAGCAAGAATAGGAAAACGTATGACTGGAGAAATATCAGCTATCTTCGGATGAATATCTTCAAATAAAATCTGTATAAATGATGATGAGGTGGTGATGATGAGGATGGCGATGATGACAACGACAACGACGACGACAATGATGATAATCGATTTTACTGCAGGTAATTTTTTATTTATTTATTTATTTTTTTACAGCAATCGCCTTTGGTTGAAGTATGAGCAAACGCTAAAATTGCTTGTCACGAAATTCGAATTGGAGACTCGTTTTACCTCACAGTGATTCGTGTTCGATTCCAAAACAATTTCAGAGGTCTATTTTCCTGGACTTTCTAGCTAGGGACTTTTGCTCTGAATATTTTTCTGAGCCTTATTTAGCATACTTTATCAATAAAGGCTGATGCCAGAAATGATAGTCATAAATACATTCGAAATGTCAGTCATATACATACTTCGTTACATTTTCTACAGATAACGGCTAAACATTGTCCAGTTTTCACTGTATTTCTAGCCATAATAACTTCATCCAAAAATATCTCGGTAACGCTTTTACTGATTTCGCTTAAGCTTTTCGAACATCGAGGCGGCTTTTGCAGGAAAAGGTTCCCGTTAACGATTTTCGAAGAACGGTTCCCAGTGCCGAGAAATACGGCTGCAAGTAAAATAGGAAATGGCGTCATTTCGTTGCTATGATGTCATTGTAACCTTGATCACAACAAATTTTCATCTTTATCTACTATACAGCTGTGGTGGTAATTTTTTCAAATCTTAATGGAGACGCAGTTTATACTCAAACTTGGGGGGGTAGTCGCCCTGAAAAACCCTATCGAGCCACCTTAACTATCAAACACGACCAGACTATATATAGAATGGCCCACCTCTACACCATCCATATTTTCTATCCTCGTCGTAACTAGGGGAGAGGCTGCACCAAAGTCGGCTTGCTCTGGAGGATGTACACGCATTGAATGTTTGTCCTCTATAGACGAAAGGAAAAACGCAGCACTTGCCGTCCGATGTTTTCATGTTGCACATAGCTGCCAAAAAAACAAACAAACAAAACAATTAAACAAATTAGGTGAATATTAGAAGGGTTATACTTTTTAAAGCTTGGTCAGATAATCCAGGGATAATTCTTACTGGCCTGTGTGGTTGGCGGCTTGTTCATATCAATGCAACTTGTGTTTCTGTCCCGTTATCGTCAATTTGGAAGGCATTTGCGTCACAGCGAAGGCGGTTTCTCGGAAATGAGGTAACGGTATGTCCATGAAAAGCACATGAGTGTTTGGTATCAACATCCCTCGAGGCGAGTTAAATTATATTAGTCGAAGCGATCGTTGTTTGAAGGCGAATGGAGAGGAGAAACCACCTTCACTCTGATACAATCCCTTCCAAAAAAAAACCAAACCAACAAAAGGCTCAGATGCAGAGGTAAATAATTTCGAAATCATTATATTGAAATACGTTACAAAGCGCTAACATAAAATGCATCATCTCTGTGGCGCGGTAAAAAAGGAAAGAAATCTTCACTTTTGACCATTTTTCTCAACTTTTTTACTGCCCGGTTTTGCAGCATTTTTATTTCCTCCTTCAACTCTCGTAGTTTTGTCTAAATTGCGGGGCAATAATGGCCATTTTTCTACGCTGGCTATCCCCACAAGCCATCCAATTCTCAATTCTAAGAGACCTTGGGATTAGAGGTTAGCTAATTCCTTTCATTTCATGGCATACACATCGTCATTGTCAGGAGCCCGTAAGGGCTCCTGTTATAGCACATAATTTCATAATTTTGAAATATCTCTTACTATTAATAATATTTTTTTTTTAGACACATTGCTACATTTGTCTTCTTTTACTCGCTCGTCAAAAGGCCAATGCATGGTAAGAAACTACCTTGTGTTCCTCTTTAGCCGAACTGAATCGGCTTTGGAAAGTGAGGAGATGGAATGCATTACTGGGAAGTTCTCGAAGCTCTGGTCAGTTAAGAAACATTTTTGGCCGATCAAATGCATCGATCGATCTGATCATAAGTTATTTCGCCCCGGTTACTTAGCCCCCTTTTCAAGAACGAGGAATATTGTATTTGAAGCTTGCTTGTTTTGGTTTTATGGCTTAAAGAAAGAGGAATATTACATTTGAAGCGCGCAGTTGTTTTGCTTTCTGGGTTATGAAACGAAAAACATAATTACATTTGATACGCGCTAAATGACTCGAAAATAGGCGCTTTAAGAGCAGTTGTCTGTAAGATTCGAGCTATATTAAAAAGGCGCTGCCACACTATCTCACCGAATTGGCTAAAAATTGGCATGTAGACTTGATTTGAGGTCTTTAATAAGGAATAGGTAACTTTAGGTTCTAATTCCTCCTACTTCGGAAATTATCGACATGGCCGGTTTTTGGGTGCCTCGGACCGGCGCCATATTGGTTAATAGAAGCTGCTTTTGAGCCTTCGACTACAACCCTGTCTTCAAAGCTAATCTTCCTTTGCCAATACAGATTGAAAGAACAATCCCTCTTTATTGTATTTTTAGAAACTACTTCGAAATTGATAACGTTTTCGCAACGATCGATTAAACTTTTGGTGGGTATACTTTTTGAATTTTTTACACCCGCAAAATTAACAGAATTTTAAAGGCGTATATCTCTTTTGCCACATCGCATTGAAGCTTGCCAATCTGCCTGAATACTCACTGTTTGTAGTTAAATCGAGTTCATTAATAAAAAAATTGGGCAAATTTAACGGAGCAGAAACAAAAGTCATGAATGGAAGACTGTTCTAGCGACTTTGTCAATAATCTGTACACCGAATACTCGCCAGGTGTTGCCAAAATTACAATCGATAATAGAGTTTCTGTCATTAAATCTGAGTGATCTGTGTAATAAAATTAGCCTCTGTAATATAATCGATAACTCTGCTGCGAAAAACAGTATAAAAAAAGGCAGATTGTATAAGGAAAAGGAAAATAAATTTGTTATGTTTATGCTATGACGCGTAAACAAAATTCAACCATCACAGTCGAACAGGAATTTTCCTGATTTTCCTCCAGTTCCTTTACCGAAACCAGAGCTTTTAAAATTAACCATAGTAATGAAAATTGAGATGTATTACCTTACTCGACGACAAAGTTGCCAGTTTCCACCTTGATCGAAAAAAAGTAATATTTTCCCACGCATATCGCGGGTCGTCACGTTCCTTGCCTGGCGTTACAACTCACGTGAAACCGCCTGGTTTCAAACAACTGAACTGAAGAATCCGTGAAAATCTTAGCCAGGCAATAAATAATGGAAGTTGATATAAGTTATCATTATTAGTGAGCGAGGATCGATGCGATGATAGTTCCAGCTACATGTATTTACAGCGTTTGAAGATTCACTCAAAACTCATGAGACATGAACCCTTGAAATAAACATCATTACTTCCGGTTTTAAAAATTGGGCGTTGGCAAAGTAATGAATAGACTCATTCTACCTTGTACACCGTTAACAACGGTTCCGTGTACAATTTTCAGGTATTTTGTCTCAATCACGAAGCCCGTTTTGAGGAGATTCTTGATAAACAGAAAAATTGGTTTGGAAGGGGTTAAGAAGAATGAGGGATGAGCCCGGGACAACAAAAACCACAGTCACCCCACCGAAGGGCTTTATAACTGTGCGCAAATGCCTCACCCTAGGGACAATTCCAGATTTTTGTTTCCTTGAAAAAGCTTAAAATCGCTAGACAATGCATGGACAACACAAGACACAGTCCTAATTAAAAATAAAGTAAACAGCAAAGAAAATTCAGTTAGAGACCAGAGTGTTTATCCGATATCGCGAACAATAAGGAGTGATTGAAGATGTGTCTGCAGTTTAAGGTAAAATCATTTACCATGCTCACGGACCATTCGACAACATAAGTGTACCGATTGACGTAATATCAGTGGTAAAATCGAACGCTTTTTACTGTAGGACGATGACGTCATCATACAAAAGGCGTCTTCACTCTGGCATCCAGAATTTCAAACAGTCAAAACCTAATTTTCTCTGCTCGTCAACTGAAAAACGCCTCTGAGGGCAAGTAGTGGTAATGTGCTTGTTAGTAAGACGTCCAACATAAGGAGACATTCATAATCAACTCGGTTAATGCATTGATAAAGGGAAACTTTCTCCTTTACCCTTAGGGACAGAGTTCAAAAGCGCAAAAGATTTTTAGTTCAGCTCTAGCATGTGTTGTCTAGCGATTTGCCTTGAGCTTCTCTAAATTTTCCAGATCAAACAAGCTGTGCCCATCGTACATAATCTTGTCTGGGCTCCCTTGAAAAATTGCACTTCATCAGATGCCTTCAAGTTCATCCTCCGCCGCGACAACTTCGTGATCTATTTTAATGGGTGGTTTTCTGGAACTATCCTATGGCTTGTCCTTTCTGGTCGTCACTATATTAGCGGACATGTTTCAATTTCTCTCCAGCAAAAGTCTCTATCAGGAGCGTAGCCAGGACTTTCCAGGTGTGCGGAAAATTTCCAAAACTTACCCTAACATCTTACTCAGTTCTCTCGCAACGTTTCCCCACTACATTTGCTAATTCTGTTAACTAGGTGAGGTTATGCGTGGATGAAATGGCACTTGCAATCGGTGAGAAAATTAGGTTAGACACTTCACCCTCAAGGACGACTCTCACGTTTTGCTGACACTTTCTACCTTAGAAGAGATAAGTGAAGCTTTGCCTTCCCCACTCCGTGTAAAAAAATGTCGTTCGGCTGTTCAAACTACTTTTGGAAAACAACAAACTTCCCAACTTTAATTTTCAATAAAGGTATAAGGGTAGGAATCCAAATTGTTTTGGAGTATTTCACTGATTTTAACACGATGATTGTACAGTAGTGTCTAGTGAGTACGGGGGCTAATGCCCCATCGTAAAAATCTGAAATTGAAAACAAAAATGTTGTATAACCGAGTAGTACACAATTTTAGTTATTTTATTGAGTTGTGAAAAATCACAGATTTGTTTCTTCTTGAATGTGTTATACTCTCATCCATTCAGTCTTTCCGATATGCCCGTCGGATAGCGGAAGTTACCGTAAATGATCGATTACCTGAAAAGAAGCTACCATCCTAACTTTCCACCTTCGGGTCTTTTCCCTAGCCATAATTTTTTTCCCTCAAGGAATTTTTCTCTGTTTTACATAATAATTGGTCTTGCATTCAGCTTATCGATTTTGAGAGCCTAGTCCTATGCCGTATTCTGATGCGATCTACTTTATGTAGCTTTCCCCCATCTAACAGCTCCTTACTGAACAAAAACGGCTTTAATTGAGTCTATTCAAAGAACTAGCCAATATTTTTCCAGCGGTAAGCACAATGTTCCTAATTCCCCCTAGTCCCCTTCTTAGACGCTTTCATGTGCATCAGGTGTTAAATTTTCTTTTCATAAGCTATAATGCTCATAATCGCGCATTCTGATGTCATTTATGCTTAAAAAATTAAAAATTAGTTTATCGAAGAAAGAGTGAATTAAAGGTGTCATGAGGCGTTTGTGATTTCATGAACTATTTGACGCGGTCCTTTTCTTACGGCTTATGTCCGTTGGTGAAATTGCTACTTGGGTTTTCTTGTATTGAAAAGGGCTGGCTCTTTCTAAACGTGGCGTTGTTTATGGAACCTTAGTATTCAGAACAGAATCAGTCGATGGCAAACAACGAAAAGGCTTTTATGTGGTAAGTTACAGTGATGAACCTTGCCTCGAGATGGTCATATTTTTGTACATACCTTCATGCAATTCAGTGTTGGTCTGAAAATTTTTTGTTATGGATGGGGGAAGGGTGGGGGGGGGGGGGGGAGAGAGATCAGAACATGTACCTCGTGTTGTTTACAAGACATTAAGGTAATGAAAACTGTTAAACAGTCTTCTACAAATCAAAATAGTTGCAAATGCTTACGGGAGGCCCTAACTATATGATGATTAGAAGGGCTATATTTGGAAAGGTGCATGGTCGTGGAGTTAAGGAGATTTGACTAATCAACCAATTTCCCGCTAAACATAAGGGCGTGGCCAGTGGCCCCAAAATTGTGTTCGCTCGCCCCGGGCTAGCTCGACTTTTGGGATACGGTTATGGGGTTATAAACAATGAGTTCATCATCTATATAGCCTACTCGCCCAAAGTGACTGCATTTCGCTTTTCAGAGACCCATCAGTTACTGTATGACCCTCTCCGATCAGATTTTATGTCCGTGGTACTGGTGGTGAGGTCAGTCTACAGGCAGAGTCGTGAAAAACACCGCCACTTGAGCCTTAACGTTCAAAACATTCCTGGCTATCGGGAAAAAAAGAAGGAGCTTTTAAAAATACTAAATAAAATGTCATTTCAAATTTCACTTTGTCACCGTTGGAAAATTATTGTGAATCAGACCGAATGAAAGTTCACTCAAAGAGGGGGAGGGGGGAGGGGGGTTGGTAGTTCTTAACAGTTCCAGTTAGCTAGAAAATTAAAAGTTACGAAAAAATAGTGGGCGAACTGCAGAATACATGCAAGAATGAGAAAGGAAATAGAAAACAACTTCCTGTTCAAATTCGGGTGAAACGTTTAATAGCGTCAAGAAGACTGAACTTGATTGAGGTTGTTCATTTCAGTTCCGTTCCAGCGTGCAGTTCCTTGTCCTCCTAAAAATAGCTTCGTCTCCCACCGATCATTCCATGTCATATTTTGCGGACTTATTATTCAGTAATGACGGTACGATCAGGTAATTTGACTTGATGAGTTCTTTAATTTCATTTCATGTACTAGTTTTATATCTTACGCTGGAAAGATCTGCCAAACAGTGTACATTAGCAAAGGTAGGTTCCTATTTACACGTGTAATTATCGAATACCATACAATTTGCATAAAGCTACAGTGCACGGTTGGTTTTTCTAGCCTTTTGATTAAAATTGACAACGTTTGCGTTATCTTTGCCTAAGAAAATATGTAATTTGTAGCTGTATACAGCGAAATACTACAGAGAAAATTGTAACTGTGCAGTACACGAGCGGCTCCCGATTGGTCTGGGAAATCGAAGAGCGAACTTGAGCTAGTACCGTGTGTAACAAAATTTATAATTTTCATTTTAGCGCATATTTCAAGCTCTTCGCAAGATCAAAATTAAAAGATCATCTGTTTACATTACAAGGGAGGGTTTTTTTAAGCGATAGATAGGGTTTAAGAGGCACGATCAATTTTTAAAGAATTTTCTTTTCAAATATTCACCGAATTTCGTTTTGAAGTTTTAGCGGCCAAGTGGCTGAACCACTGCGCATTCATGCAATCATATTTCTGTTCCGTTGCATTTGCCCAATTATTTTATTCAACAATCTAACTTAGCTATAAACAAACTATGTTTAGTTAAAATGGCTTAGTCTAAATCGATGTGGCATGGGTGATATTGGCCTTCCAATTTCCACCAAATTTGTGTACCTTAAGTAGCGAAAAAGTGCTGTGAGAAGTTATAGCCGTTCGTAACTCAGGCTTAACCACTTTCAGATAAGAGTAGGTAAATGAAAGGAGGAAGGATAGTTCTTTGCAACTGTATGAGTCACGATTAAGTTATTTTAATGATAAGGCTAGAATTAATTACTGTATATCTCCGTCAGTTCACCAACATGGCGGCCGCTCGAGGCCTCGTCAAAACTGTCATTCCTGTATCTTTGAAACCAACGAGAATTCGAACCTTAGAATATGCATTCAGTATTTAGGACACCATTCTAAGACTACATGCCAAAAATCAGCCAAATCGATGAGGTACCGTGTCAGGCCGAAGTTCGAATCTTACAGAAAATCACTCTTAAGAGTGGTTGTCAGAGAAAACCTGGCAAAATGTTAAAAATGTCAACGGAAGGGGGTCAACAGAATAAGTTCATTCTAACATCATAGATAGGTCTGGTGGAGTAATGGACAAATATACCAAACATAGGTTCTTCACTGCTCTTGTATTAGAGATACGAGCATCACTTTATTCGACCCCCTCGGACGCCATTTTTATAAGCAAATTTTCACCATTTTCTGAAACTCACAGAACCCTCCAAATTTAACGAGCGAAGTTTATTTTTTGTATGCGATACAACACATCACAGAACTACTTTCTAACACCATAAGATTTGTTAAGCATCCACGGACAAGACTAAAATTTTCTTATTTTATCTGACCTAAACTCAGTGTCTGCAAACGAGCAAAAAATCGGGCATTTTTGAATTGATCTACAGCACACAACTAAAACGACAGAACAACCCTGACAGCCAAATTGCAGTCTACTATCATCCATGTAACCAAAACACTAATAATCATTTTGGGCCATTGAAACACGAAGAAATTAGAAAACTCACATTTGTTATAGTTTCCAAGCTTTTTCTTGTAAACAGGCCGATCCCTTCGTGTTTGTTTTAAGTCCTCTTCGTGAATTTTCCTTCATATTTCGCTGCAAAGTATGTTCAGCAGCTGGAGGACATATCAAAAAGCTCGAAATACTGCCTAGGTAACATTTTGAAAGGGCAAAAAGTGCTGAACGAGAGGATGAAACTAGAAAATAACAAAGCGACGCCATCTTGAAAATTCAGCACTCGGGAGGGACTGGCACTAGTAGCTGCGTTCGACATCTTCTAAGGACAAAAATTGCAAATTTTTCACAACTCAATTGTCTCGTAATTCCCAAAAGAGACTTGAGCACATACAAAACCAAACCTAATACAGAAATGTAACCAGAAAGCCTCGGATTCATTTAAGGAGTTTCTTTATCGAACGTTGGCTATTACGAACTATTACCAGGAGCCTATGGGCTCCTGTAATTACCAGTAACATAAAAAACAAAAAAACAAACAAACCAGCTTATCAGCGACCTACTCCAGTCTTGTTTCTTCTTATTACTTCTTTTAGTTGAATTTAGCTTGTTTTTCTTTCAAAGGAAAAAACAAGAAGATCGCCTGGTCGCAGGTTAATAGGCCATTTGCACTAAGAGGTCATGTGACATCGTTTTTATGAAAATGAAAGTTATATGATTTTTCCTTCGAAAAACCATTAGTGGGTCATATCCTAAACAAAATAATAGTCATTTGGTTTTCAAAGCCACACCATTTACTTAAAATGAATAAGTTCGTAAATGGTCACGTGACCAAAGTGTGATTTTTAAAATTATGAATTACCTCTCTCTGAACACCAATTTTGCACTTAATCTTCATGGAAAATGTTGAAAAGATGATGTGATAACGTTTACAGCACATCTAAGCGTAACTATGAAACGTTGAACAAGATATAAGCAAGAAGTAGTTTTGGCCGCCATGTTGGAAGGCAAAAGCATGCCCTCCAACATGGCGGCCAATACAAATCATACTACAAATCAAAGTGCCATAAAATATCTCCCTTAAATGCGTTTCCTCTCAAATTTCGGGGTTGAGATAATTTTTGTGTGCTCTAACAATTTTTGGCGTCAGCAAGATTCCAACTCATTGTTTAAAGGAGGCATTGGTCACGTGACCTCTTAGTGCAAGTGGCCTATTGGTGATTAACTGCCATTGCTTCATTCCCTCCTCATTTCGAGGTGTCCCGTGAATGTAGATGTTAAAGATCTATTTTGTCTCTTTATGAATCACTTAACTTCGCTCTTATGGAAGCTAGCTAGACTTGCCATATATCAACCTCGCGAGTTTGTAAGCGTGCGGGCTAACTACGGGCAGTGAATATTGCTTGCTGTAAAATTTGCAATAATTTTTATCACCTAAAATAAACAGTTGAATCAGCGTGCGAAGCGGGCATTTTAGGCCGCAAAGACAGCGGACGAAGTAATTGTTGAAAGCCCGGGGGAGGGGGGGGGGGTCCGCATATGAAAGTGGTGGGGGTGCTCGTCGTCTCGCTTAGGGGTGTAAATTTCGGATTTTGGTCTGATTTAGGGTGTTCTGGGCAAAACGCCATCATATTTAGCCGTGAAGGTCTCGTTTAGGGTAGCACGCAAAAAAAGATAAAAATATATATTTGATATGTATATTTTTAATTCGTTTTATTTACTCCATTCATATCATCTAAGTTCTCATTTGTCTGTGTTTCAACATGGTCTCTTTTAGGGAACAAAAAAAGCTTGGGCCACGCCCAGATCGGTCTCCTTTAGGGGTTTAATTCAAAATTTCCGACGAGCATCAATTTACTGAATCCAACGATACACACCTGAGACTGTAATAATAACGCGAGTATTTATACAGGATAACCTATCAGTTCTAATAAAAAGAACAGAACTGTTATCAAAAGAGTCCTGTAATTATCTCATAAATTGCTAAAAACTAAAAAAGAAAATCGAAAGAGGAAAATAAAATAACACTACGAAATCTAAGATTCAAAAACAAAATCTGTAAAAATTATTGACTTATAAGACTGAAAAGAGTTGTGAATTATGGAATACTATTGAAAAACTCTTTTAAATTACTCTTAAAAAGAAATCTAGAATTTAAATTTCTCAAATGCCAAGGTAAAGTAATGTAAGCTAAAGCCCCTTGAAAGGCAAAACTTCTCCGAGGGAACCGTATGCGGAGTCCCCCCCGGGTTTGAAAGTAAGCCTTCTAACTGATGATCTCATCGCTATCACTTCGCATTTCCATAAGGTAATAGACTGTTGACAAAAGCTGTCAAAATAAACCATTCAAAGGGTTTACCAGAATCTGGTTTACCGGAAGGATCCAGAAGGAGCTTTTGTTAAAAAGTACCATTACAGGAGTTCCTACGGCTCTCACTCCGTACCCCTTCCCCTCATTGTTTTTCCTGCTCACTTCTTTTTCAGTATGCTCTTTGCACGGTCCACACAAGCTAAACGCCACGGGTCCGGACGAATTTTTTACCTGTGCAACCCGTTTAGGGGAAAGGGCAAATTCTCCATAGATCGCAATACTGTTTGCAGCTCAAAAACTTTACGGTTCCGAGGGTCGCATGTAAAGAAAAGGCGGATCCATGCAAGTTTTTGGCAGTTCAAAAATTATTAAAAGGCGTCTAAGTGTTAACTCGAGTTTTGACATCTCCTACATCTCTTCGTCACTGGATTTGTAAAAAACACTCTCACAGCGATGTTTAACACAAGCAGAATCATGTTCACGTACAGTCCTCACATTTAGAGTAATTGTCAAGGTCTTGCCTTAAATTCAGAGGAGGCAATGATGACAGAAACGGAATTTATTCATCTGCTACGGAGGTATAATTTCCAACGGCATTTCGTTTATTAATCCTTTCCACGGCGCTGTTGCAAAAAATGCGCGCGCGAGTCATACAAGATGGCACAAAATGTGCTAAAAATAGTACATTTAATGGCTATGATATATATTTCGATGAGGTCAGCCCCATCCCTGGAAAAGGTATCCAGTTACGGTCTACTACTCCGATGTATATATCTGTGGCTCCTGGTAGAGTATAAAAAAGTAATTTTGTGCAATTTTGCAGCGCAATTACGCGTTGCTAGATAACTCTGTTCGCCATCAGGAGCCCGTAAACCACAATTTAAAAAAAATGCGTGAGTAAAGACTTCTCATCAATATTAATATTAAGCTTGTAAAAATTCTAGTATGAGCCATTAAAATTGTTGAATGACCTTCTTCACCTCAGACACTCGTGTCAGTCAAGTGCGAATCGACGTCCGCCATTTTGAAATTTGTTCAAACAAACCTCTGACCTAGCAGCCCGGCTACATCTTGCGCCCATCATCTGCCCCCAAGGGTTTAGGATCTGGCTCCTTTTTCATAGGAAATTCATAAATTGTCTGCTAAAACACTGTGCAATATGGAAGCAAGGCCAATTTAAGCACTAAAAGCTGCTCAGATATCTCAGAATTTGAAGACAACTAGTAAGAGAAATTGCTCAGAAATTATGCAAAAAGTTGCTTGAAACGAAAAAAGTTGCTCGAAATACTACAGGTTGCCAAAAAGGTTGGCGAGCAACTTGTGGAAAGCTCTAGGGAGAAGGGGGAGGGGGGGGGGGGGGGGGGAGAGGGGTGGGAGGCTACTCAATAAAGCTTTGTTGGGAGAGGCTTCGCCCCGAAGTTCCAGTCGCTTACCCTTAAATATACTATTTTTGACAAAAGGTACCCCTTTCGTGTATCTTCCATTAAAAAGTTGTACCCTTTATATCTGCTTCGTGAGAATAAATCGGTAAGAAAGGAGGTGTTACGGTCAATTTCGAGTAACCTTAAGATGTAAATGATATTGCCGTAAGGCGTGTTTCTTCGAAGCATTTTAATAATAGGCTCTTTAAAATACTTAATGAAAGATTTTCTTCTCTGTTCACATACTTCAACTTGTGATTTCCTAGCTACCCTTTGATACACCTGATGCTTGAAAGAGGAACCCTTCGGGCGAATCTTTCCGGACTATGAAACTGTGCATCATGAAATCATGAACAGGAGATGAGTGGACCTTCGGACATGCACGGTGATTGAATACTGACGCAAAAATAAATGATACAATAAAGAGTCCAAAGAAACGCTAAGACTTATACGGGATAACTCAAAATGAAGTGAATGAAGAGCAAATGAAGACTGAATAAAGTAATGCAAATTGGTCACCCGTTCACCACACCCCATCACTCCGCCGAAAAAAAAAAACGACTACAATTTAACTAAAAGTAGTAATTGAAGAAGAAATAGGACTGTAATAGGTCGCTGATAAGCCGGTTTGTTTGTTTTTGTTTTTTATTTGTTGGTAATTCACTTGTGGACAACGCAGCTACTAGTGCCAGTCCCTCCTCCTGAGTACTGAATTTTCAAGATGGCGTCGCTTTGTTATTTTCTAGTTTTATCCTATCGTTCAGCACTTTTTGCCCTTTCAAAATGTTACCTAGGCAGTTTTTCGAGCTTTTTGATATGTCCTTCAGCTGCGGAACATACTTAACAGCGACATGTGAAGGAAAATTCACGAAGAGGACTTAAAACAAACACGAAGGGATCGGCCTGTTTACAAGAAAAAGCTTGGAAACTATAACAAATGTGAGTTTTCTAATTTCTTCGTGTTTCAATTGCCCAAAATGATTATTAGTGTTTTGGTTACATGGATGATAGTAGACTGCAATTTGGCTGTCAGGGTTGTTCTGTCGTTTTAGTTGTGTGCTGTAGATCAATTCAAAAATGCCCGATTTTTTGCTCGTTTGCAGACACTGAGTTTAGGTCAGATAAAATAAGAAAATTTTAGTCTTGTCCGTGGATGCTTAACAAATCTTATGGTGTTAGAAAGTAGTTCTATGATGTGTTGTATC
>NC_133212.1:16289457-16296957 GCF_958299795.1 Porites lutea
GATCTGAACTCAGAGATTCTTAATGCGTACAGAACTGGATTGATGATGGAGTTAGTATAATTCATTAGAATTACGTATAACCAATAACTATGTGGCGGTATATAGACCTCATGATCGGCCACTAAACAGTTACCAATGAGTAGAGGAAGCCAGGAAAGTATAGCGGTCATAGATGCAAACAACAGCGTTTTTGTCAGTCATTTCGTATTCTGCGCAGATCTGTTTTGCTGCTGTAAAGTGATACTTCCCAGACTTCCCCAATGGAACTTCATCAAAATGCCAATGTTTAAGACACAAACAGCAGATAGAAATACCAGTGGGAAAAGAATCCATCCGTAAAAGGAAAGTCCTAGATGAAAGTAGTGTTCTGCGTTGTGGACAGCGCAAACAATGATGGCCAAAAACCATGTCGTTAAAATGATTATGAAATATTCTCGCACTGACAGTCTTCGGTGTTTCAATGGCCAATAGATGGCATAGAATCTTTCAAAGGATATGAAAACTGCAGAAATTAAAGATGAGTGCGTGAAAATGGTATGCAACACATGGACAAAAATATCTAACCTCATCTGCAGCTCATATGCATTTTCCCATAGCTGAAATGTAGGTCCGACTATCAAGTAAACATATAGCGGCATGCACACAGCTCCTAACATGGCATCAGAAAATGCCATGTTTATAACAAGAAACAAGCTTTTCCTGCGAAGCTTTCTATTAAATGCGAAAAGAACTACTGTTAACAAATTTCCAACGGCAATCAGTACGGCTTCCACTACAAAAGCACTGCATAGTACGATTGCTTCTGCCAAAGTGTGGTAATAGTCTTTGCTCGCACTGTTCGAGGCATTGGTAGCTGAAATATTTTTCATATTCTTGTTTCAGATAAAACCAACAGTTATCTAAAAAGTTACAGAGTGCGCCTGATTTCAGTCAAATATGAACGGAAGAACTTAACAGAATGAGCGACGAGAGAAATTTATAAAGTCAATGCAAAGCAGGTGGACAAACGATTTACACTTGGGTCAACTACCCCAAAGTTCAGTGCAAATATCAGCAAACTTGTTTTGGACCTCCTTCAAGAGGCAGCCCAGGGATGCCAATTCCACACGCCCAATAGATAGTGGAATGATACACAGCATAGAGTTAAACCTTGGTTACCTGAAATTGGTTCTTATAATTAGGAAGCATGATTCGCTGCACGGCGTCCAACCACCCGTGAGAGACGTCACAAAAAGCGTTGTAAAGAAGCTCGCCTTGTTTGCTTTCCGCTGTGCTCTTGGCTGGGGAAGCAAACACGTAGCAGAGTTATTATTATAATCTTTTTATTATTATTATTTTTTTCTTTGTCTGTAGAAGCCAAGCATTCCTCATTTGTAGAGGATATCCAGGAAAGAAAATGCACACTAAGAGAATCCGAAGAGAGAGAGAGAGTTAAGGTTAAGCCGAGTTTACAGTTGTAGATCACTCGAATGTGTACGTAATGTGTAACTCAGTATTTGCGCTTAATTGCATGGATAATCTTTCAGTGAATCAGTCTCGCTCGCTTCGGGTATAGTTAGAGAATTTTTGTGAGGGAATCATCCACATAACACCTTTAACTTAACTTTTTGCCGACAACTTGCCCATTGCTATCAGTACAGCTTTCACTACAACAGCACAGCATACGATTGCTTCTGACGTAAAAGTATATTTTGTCCTCCGCCGCGAAAGAAGAGTTATAGTTTGAGCCTTTTGTTATTATGCAAAAATTTGATACTTCCAAAAAGTATGTACAGTATTTTAGCTCATATGTCACGATAGCTAGCTAGGCCGCCACGGACTTAAAACTCCAGAATTATATTTAATATCACCTTTGCGTTGGTCTTCCTGCTTGTTTGTTTGCAGGGTACAGGTAATTTGTTTCGAGCAGTTAGTTGCAGTACAACCTGCTATCATAATTATAATCAATAATCAAAATAGAAGTTAAAAAAATATATATTTTTTATATGTTCATTTGCAAAATTTGCAAAGTCACTAATCTTCTTTTTCTTCCCCTTTTTTTCGATCTCCAAAATAAAGAATTTTCCTTGTTTTTTATTCTCCTTCAACAAATACTGGATATCAAGTCTGCCGGCGGAAAATTATACTTAGAACGACCAAAAAGGCTATGAAACTATTCTTATTCTTATCATGACATCGTAACACGGCAAAAACCACAACCATTTGTGCCTATCAAGGTGGTGGGGGATGGAGACTCCAGAAACTGATGGGAACGTTACGCAAATCATCAAAATTTATTTGCTGAAGTTTCGAAATGTTACTACATGTTTGAATAGATACCAACTAAAAACGATTTTTTAAAGAGTGTAGCCTAGCTTGGCAAGAAAACGTTCCACACTGTTCCTATCATAAGGATCCCAAACAAACTGTGTGACAGTTCGTATGTTTGAATCTAGAGGAAATGGGAAATGTATGAAGACTGGATAACGAAAGATTTCAAATTATATAGCACTTATTAACCGAGGTTGAGGTCATTACAGAGAAATCTCAGACCGTGGCCAATACATCATGCCCGAGGTCTGAGATTTCCCTGTTATGAGTAAATAAGTTATTTATTATATGGCCTTTTTAGCGCTAGTCTTAAAATCAATACAATAAAAAAAAGAACAAAACAACAAAAAAAAACACGCACACCAAAAGTGACTTTCAACATCCGCCCCGAAGAGGACATTCGAGGTCGTGTTCCCTGAACGGAAACGAAGCTGGCCATGCGATCGAAACCTCAAGACACGGTTTCTTTAACGATGGGAAATTTTAGACCTAAGCCTGGGTCAAGTAATACCAATAACTGAAACAAAACTGAATGCAAGGCTGGCACTACGGCAAAGGGCTTCTTCTTTTTTCCAATAACTGGTCGGCGGATAACTTAAAAAACACGTCACCTCACTGAGTTGTACACTTGAGCCCGAGATACAGTCATGTGGCACTGGTCTTGATACTCTTTTGGATTGCTGTCAATTGCCCAAAACATGGAAGTCCCCTATCGACTTAAACACAGATTGTATATGCCTCGGACTCCTAGCTAATAATGCCCGGTCATTAAAAGAAAATCTTGCTTGCTTAGCAGCCAATCAGAGCGCACGTACTATTATAGCTATATGATAAAAATGTACTATACTGCGGTGAATTATTACTTATAAGATCAAGATATACTACCGGAAATATTGCCTATTGGCATTACGACCTACGCACCCTGTGTTGACCCAGTTTGAAAGGTAAACTTTTCATGAACTGATAAAATTCGACTTTTGAATAACCGTCGAACTTATACCATTTGGGTATTAAGTTCGGTACATGAAACATAAGAAAAATTGGACGTTCGAACCGGGCTTAAATGCCGCGCGTTGCATAAAATTTAACTTAATTATCACTCTTTTCACCTTCCTCGAATACCTTCAGGCTAGTGTTCCCCGGCGTTCTAGTGCAAAAAGATTGACTTTTATAATATATGGTTACAATATAAAGTACCAGTCAGTTCTACTGCATATACGTCCTGGTCTTGCACTTATTAATCCCTTACGCTCTAATATCAACATGCACATTCTCAATATTGTTTTTCATACAATTCTTATGGTACTTCTAGAGAGAATTTGTTTAAACATCGAGGCATTTCATCTAGAGTGATCGTTACCTTCATTCTCATGACCTGTATGTTTGATCAGACTGTGTTATTGTTAGGAGAAAATCATGATGCTGGTCATTATTAAGAAACGGTCCAGATAAGAACGATAGCACACTGTAAAAACAGACCAGTTATGGTAACTATACTAAAAGGTTATAACCAGTTGCAAAAGGTAATTTTAACCTAAAATAAACTAGTTAAAATCGTAACCTTTATGTTATTGGCTAGATTAACCAATGATCAGCAGTTGTTGTGACGGTTATAATTCCGTTAGAATATCGACTGGTCAAAATAACTTTTCATGGCAGTCAAAATAACGAAACCAAATGGTTAAGCAAATGGTAAAAATGTGCATCTAACCTGAAATCAATTGGTTAAAATCTTTAACTATTTGTTGGTCATGACTAACCAATAACGATCCGTTATTTAGAGCTATGAAGTAGGTTAAACACTGAATGGTCAAAACTGACTTTTCCGGGGGGTTAAACTGAACGGAAAACCACAGAAGGAAATGGCTACACAAACGGCGGGTATGAGTTTACAACAACAGATCATAAAAGCCTTGTACCCAACCTTCAACGCAGACTTTTCCCTTACGCTGAAGAAAGAACAAATAATCAGCATTTATTATGGGATTTAGGATAGGTTAAGATTGAATAGCCAAATCAACTTTCCCCAACAGTTAAAATATTTTAAATGACTTGCATCCAA
This sequence comes from Porites lutea, assembly GCF_958299795.1. NCBI lineage: Eukaryota > Metazoa > Cnidaria > Anthozoa > Scleractinia > Poritidae > Porites > Porites lutea. Next base: position 16,293,830 of record NC_133212.1, read on the forward strand.
CTCGCGTCTTGCTTCAATGACTGGGCTGGTACGCGCGCGCGAGAGGCGAAGTCGCGTGACGCGAGGACTATTTTCTTCTCTGACGTTTCCCTCGACGGACTAGCCGAGAAAACTAATCGTCATCTAGGTGAAATGATTCTTCAAGATGTCCTGTACAGGTTATGCCATTCAACTCAATGCTGAGCACCTCGAAAAGCCAACAGCTATCCTCGCGTGTTTTCAAAAAATACTTTCGTGTTTTTCACCGGTCACAAAATTTTTCTCGCGGCTTCGCCGCTCGTTCTCGCGCGATTCGCGCGCGAATTTCGCGACTACGCCGCTCTTGCGCCCGGCTCGACAAAACCGCCATGCTACGCAGGCTATAGGCGAGTTTACTCGAAAAACAACTGAGGGTTTTCAGAAAATGTTGCATTGTTTCCTGTCAACTGTAGTATGTTTCTTAACACCTTGACGTTAATCTACTTAGCTAGCCAATGAGAGACTTGGAATTTCAAAATCAATGCCAAATTCGGCGCTCATAGTTCAGTTTTTTAGTTTAACCGCCTTGCGCCAAGCTGAATTCAGTGCTCTTGGTTCATTGCTGCGAAAAGAAACATTTTATATTTCGCCTGGATAAAGCCCCTGACTTAAAAGTCAATGGGAGCTCGTTTCTTAGCCACGGACAGCAATGGAGATGTGGCAAGTAAAAAGGTAATGTGATTTCAAATTTATGCAAGTCCGAAGATACCCTGCGAGCAGAGTCTCCTTCGATCTTCCTAGATAAGTCGACTTATCTAGGAAGATCGAAGGAGACTCTGCTCACAGGGTAGTCCGAAGACAACGTCTTCAGAATAGATCTCTCACTTGAATTTCAGTCTTTACTGCTTCTATAAAATTCTTAGCTAATGAGTACCTTGCAAATCTTTTATTCAAAGGAGGATGATAAGAAGATCATGACAAAATTTACTTCAGTTGACCGCCTGAAATAGATAAGCAAAATATCTGCCCCGTCGACTAAAGACAAATGAACACAGGCAAAATCTCGAAGACTTGTTTCACCGACCTTTACTGAAACAGCATGACCGGTATGTATTGCTTATTTTTAAACAGAACTCTAAATCGTTTTTAAAATTATCTTTTTGCAAATAAATAGACGCGTTTTGAGACAACCCCACGCACTTGCGTGGCCCTTTAAAGTTTTCTAAATGTTCAGTACTGTTGCATAGATTTTCCGGTCTTCGGATGACCATCTTAATTGCAATATTGTACGGCTGTTACAGAGCTATCATACGCTATTACAAAGCTTTTTTTTAAATGTAGCTTTGTATCGCGCGTTGCTCACGATGACCACGCACACGCGTGCGTGCGTGTTCCCCACAGGCGTATCGCTGAAAGACTGTAATTTTTTTGTGCGTTAACCAGTGAACTTAAAAACGAAATATTTTCGTTTATTTCAGAAATATCACCAAATTTGAACGACTGAGGGAATAAACAACTTTGAATGAAGCTCGGCGAGTACCCATATTTTCATTACAAGCAAGACAAGTCCTGATCCGGCGGATAAGTTACCCTCAACGAGCCACTGCTTGGAACAGGATCTTTTTTTGCTTTCTAGTAGAAAAACATGGCTTGTGGAACAATGAAGGGCACTGGTAGTTTTTAGATCATATGCTTCGCTTCAATCATTAGCCAAAGAAAGAAAGTTACATTTACAGTGGGTGAGGAGGTAACTCTTCACTGGCAAGATCTTACAATTATTATATCATTGAATCTCACGAAATTCTTAATTCCCTTTGTATTTGACAAAGTATGTTTGGCAGGAAAGGCACTTATACCTTAAGGGTTTAATTCAATCAAAGTACTGTATCACTATTGACCCTGGAGTTACTTGAATTTTTTCTGCTTAAGGATGTTTCGGTTTTACAATCATATGCCAGTGTACAAAGTCTTGTTTTGCAGTCTTGTGAGAGACATGCAGTATTCCAATTTCAATTTGCTATAGTTTAGGAAGCAGGGCTGATTGTTTAATCGTTCCTTGTTCTGCTTTAAATACTTGTATTAAGAAACATAAGCATTTTTTACTTGCAATGTTGTATGATTATCTTTTTTATGAAGTTATTGGTCAACTATGTTGTTGCTGTTGTTTGTAGAGAACGGTTAACATAACCATTAAAAATGTTGCTGAAGACTATTATTGTGAGGTTAATGTAATTCATTATTATCAGTTAAAACAACCGTTTTCTTCTAACCCATATCGAATGGTTAAAGCTACCACCTCTTGACTATTTTAAATGGGTTACCACAGATTCATTACTAGTACCCAAAAAACTGGTTTACCATGACCACAAAAAATGGTTATTATAACTTATCTGTATGGGTTGAAACATATTTATCTTTTTATTTCGGTTATAACAACTAAAAATTTAAAGTTAGTTTAACCAAAAAGTAGAGGTTATGACAAAGAAGTCATAAGAAGTGGCGTGGGCTGTGGTATGAACAACCATTTTTAAGGGTTAATGTAACCCATGAAGAAAAGTTATTTCAACGGGAATAAAAAATGGTTAACCTGAACTATATTTTTTTGCTTACTGTAACCTAATAAAATACGGTTACCTGGGATTCAAACCTTAACCATTTTTTTGAGGTCACTATAACTGGTCACTTTTTACAGTGCAACAACGGCAACGAACATGTTGGAATGCAAAAAAGGTGCCAACTTTTCTATTGTCTGTACTTACTTCTGATTGGCTTAAACAGCAAAAGTTAACAAAACTTCATAACGCGGTACATATATTCAAGACATCCTTACTTTCCAACCATCTTCCATATAACAAAATCTAGTATCAGTTTGAATAACAAAGAAGTCCTATGTGGGGAACATGTAAAATTGTAAACTTTTCTTGGCTATTGTTTTCAACTCTTATGATTGGTCAAAATCTTCTAACACAAAAAAACACCCTTTCAAAGTGGAGTGTAAACGCATTTTATTGCGTAAAGGGCCTTCACGTAGGTTTATGCATTCTCTGTGTAAAAATGAGAACATTTCTATGTGGGGAAGGCACCGTTGCCGCATAGCAAAAGAAATTGCTATCTACCTTACCCGGATCATTACTTAAGGCTCTAATGTTGATTTAAGTTTGATTGAGCAG
>NC_133212.1:16301957-16461957 GCF_958299795.1 Porites lutea
CCAAAGAGAAGCCCATAGAACGATATTACCGTTGAATACAAGCTGGAATTAGCAGCTTTACCAATGCGTTAGTTACGTTAGTTACGTGCATGGTGTTTATTGACATGGATGTCCAAATTCAACTAGATGGTTGGACAGACGAGTGGCCTCGACTGTTTAAAGCCGTGGCCAATAAAAAAATAAATAAGTGAAAAATAAGTTATTAATAATAATAACAACAATAATAATAATAATAATAATAATAATAATAATAATAACGATGATGATGACGATAATGCTTATTCAGCTCATTCTATGCATATGCGCGATCAGTTGAGCTTCACACAAGTTCCTAAGAAATATATAAATGCAACCAAAAAAAAAAAACTAAAAAAACTAAGCTCGAAAAAGCTTGTGGAAATAAAAAAAATATTTTCAGTATAATTTTAAAACGTGGAAGTCTTGTCCCTATGTCCTTCGGATTTTTGTTCCACAACTTAGGGGCCGTAAATGCAAGATCCCTATCGGTCTTCTATGATTTTCTACTCAGTTAAGGAAAGCGTTAGGTTCCATTGCAAGAGCCGCGAATCAAAACAACTGTTTTGTTTCACACGCTTCCCCTGAAATGCTGTACTATAATAATACTATATTACCGACTTGTTTTAATTTGCCGACCTAGACATTATATTTCATTATTTTCTAGTACTGATTCGTTTCTAGTTTTCCCCATTTTTTTTTTTTTTTGCTTTGTGTAGTACGTTTCTTCGTTTTTTATGGAGAAGAATGTCCTGCTTCGCAATGATAAAACCGTACCGCGATAATTTGCGGCGAATTTCTATATAGGAATTGCTGGAATAGGCATTTGCATGATGACTACTTATAATTCTAGCATCGATTTTAAAATATGGCTTTTAACATTTAAAATATTAAACGATTTAGCACCTTAATATTTGACTTCACTCCTTCTCAAAAAACCAGTCGGCTCGTTTACTCCGCTCATCTAATAGATTGCTTTTACAAGTTCCGTCTGTTGTAACCGTGGCTTATAGACACCGCTCATTAAATTTTCATATTATGCACCGATAATCTGGAACAGTCTACCTGATCATATCAAAAACTCTGAATCTGTTTCTACTTTTAAGAAACTTTTGAAAACTTTTCTTTATAGGAATAATTACTGTATATAGTTCCATTTACACTTTATTTACTATTGTAAGCGCATTGAGAATTCTTTAAATGCGCCATAAAAACTTGCTATTATATTTTTTATTAAGACTAACAGAATTTTTCAGGGTCTTGCTTTCTTCTGCAAATTAGGGCTTTTGTTATTTAAACCTCACTGTGATTAAAAAATCTAAATATGAAAGGAAAATCGAAATGGATTCTGGTAGTAGTTGTCAAATGATGCCACCGTGCAAATGCCCTATCATCGGTTTTGTCATGTTAAAAGAATTGCAATCTCAGTTAGAGGCTTTCTAAGGAAGTTCAGAATAATCCAAGGTGGTAGTCCAATCCTGTGTGTATAGACCAAAGCACTCCACACAAAATTTTCCATTACAGCAAAATTTACCCAGACAACGTTGTCAATTCCATCAACCCATATAATATCACATTTGTAGCGTATTTCCTTTTGCATCAAGTCCCCTCGTGTTAATACAGTCAGGGTAAGGTACTGATAACCAGTAATGCAAATTGATAATGTTAAAATTCATGCTGCAATAACACACAAGAAGATAATTAAAGACACTCACGAAGAACACTAAACAAATACAAACAATAAGGTATGAGTTGTGTAGGAAAAATAATGGAAAACTGAAACTGAAAAACTAAATTTTCTCATATTACTGTCCCAGGGTATGATTCATAAAAAGGGCTTCAGAGTAGGGCAAAGTTCAAGTTCATTTATTCACACTTATTCAATTACAATACAACAACAATAAGAAAAAAAAAGTAAAAACAGAGCTAACTTTACATTGAATTAAACATGACAAAGAAAAAACGGGTGTAGGAGCCAAAGGAGCCAAGCTTCCGAGTTGGCTACTACCACAGAGCGGTTACAAGTGGGTACTGGTTGTACGAAGCTATAAGGAGGTTATGACAAAGCTACAGAATTAGACCTACACATCTCTTAATTAAATTTACCGCTACCTTACAGTACATCAACTGGTCGTACGTGTGATAAAATGCTGATTTGACGTTGGCACCGTTTAGTATAAGTTTTTTGAAAAATGAAATTTAACATTCTGAAACCCCCAAGTCGTCCAGCGTCGCTGACTCAGCTAAAATTGAAGTTAGTAATTTGAATTTAAGTGTTATTCATGAGCCATATGAAGCATTTTTAATTAATGTTTTTTTTTTTTAATTTAATAATGGTTTAGCAGTCAGCCATACAATATCCAAGAGGCAAACAAAATGTAAATTGAAAAAGGAAACAACTTCAAAATTGACCAACAGCTGACTTGTAAGGTGATTGCGAGCCTCTTTTAATCATGTCGTGTCCACTCTACAACCTGTCCCTGAGTTTTACAGCCACTGTAACGTCAATTTGTTGCCTTTCTGCTCTTTTGGCCATTCTAGAAAATACAGCAGTTCTTTCATCCGTGCAAAAGATTACTTCGTTACGTAAGACGTCGCGGTATTTTATGATCTCCCTCGCCGCCGGAGAGCTCTTCTCTACAGTAATTGGAAACTCATTTTTATCCGCGTGGCTGATTTTAAATCATTATAGTCACGAAAACGGTACGGCCTTGTGGAAAAGGGAAAGTACAATGTGGTGTCTCACAACCATGGTTACGACATATAACTTGGTTAATGTGGCGTTGGATAGATACGTTGCGATAACGTCGCCATTACGCTACTATACCAAAATGAGCTCCAAGAAGTGTTTGACACTTATTGGTTTCGCGTGGCTTTTATCGTTTTTAAGCGCGTTGGTGGTATACCTTATTCCCCAAGAATATTTACCAAAAGTATGGATTTATGGACCGATCGTGGTCGTATTAATTCCCTTGTGTATAATAGCATTTTGCTATTTTGGCATTTACAGAGCATCGAAAGGCACTTTCCCGGCTCGAGTGAACACCATCGATGCTCAACAAGAATCTGAAAACAAACGACAAAGAAAGACAGCCTTAACATTTGGAATAATAACAGTATTGTTCTTTGTTCTGTTTGCACCGGTTATTATTTTCAACTTCATCCAATTGCTTACAGATGGGATAGAATTATGCGAAAGCCCCACTGTGAGAAAAGTGTGGATTTGCATTGCTGTTGTTTCGTATTGGAGCGCAATTTCTGATCCCTGGGTGTATATGATCAGAATGCCTGAGTTTAGAGCCGCGTGCAAGAAGTCGTTTCCTCCTTTTCGCCAAAATTTATTCAACTTTTCAGTAAAACGGTGCCAAGATCGAAAAAAAGACGAAAGCGAAATTAAAGAAAATGGTTTCCAAGAAACTGGGGTAGTTTACGAAAAGGCAATTTTCGACACAGCTCTGTAATTTCAATGTAAACGTTAGCCAAAGAAATCGGCAGCTTGACAGCCCAACTAAATGGTCAGACGCTTTATCATTTACATCTTGTATGAAGTGAAAGCTTTCAAGAAATACCACCTTTGAAGATCCTGGAAAACCGTGACGGAGGCAAGGGAAAGAACGATAATAATTCACGAAATACAAGAAACTGGTGTATTAAAAAAGTATTGGTTAAAACATTTTAAATCGCCCATCTATAAAAAGGGAAAGGAGGCGCATTGTTTTTGGCGCACCCCATGATGAAGCTTGCAATTACAGTATTTCAGTCATCTGTATTTGTATTTCAGTCATCTGCTAAATTTAATAAGTCGACATCAGTAATTACACGAAACAAAACTGAACAGAAGAAATTCGCGAAAAAGCAAATAAGAGAAAAAGGAATAAGATATGATCAGAAAAAAAAAGATATTTGATCTATGAAAGAGAAGGGCCAAATTGCTAATTTTTAAATGCAGTCAGATCGTTATTTAATAATAATAATATTTTTTTTTTAAAAAAAAGGAACAGCTTTTTATTTAAGTTTATTTTGCGTTTTGCAAATTATCAAATCATATTCTTGACGGAAATGTCTACCAGTAATAAAAAAACAAATAGGAGACGTAAATGGCAAAAGATTGTTTCGCGACTCAGATTTGCTGCAAAAATTGATGAAGACCACATTCAGTGTCAAGTTTAACATGATATGATTTTAAGTTTATCGTAAAAAAAAAACTATTTATTTTTTATTCAACCAACAGCACTGAGGGCAAAGAGAAAAGCACTACCGGAATACAATTTCAGGAGAAAAAAAAGGAAAGGAAGACTTACAAGTTCATCCTAAAATTCATCTAGAATTTAAGAATTGTATGTGTATAAATAATAAATTAAGACCTGTTCAATTTTCCTCGCCTCCACCACTTTTAATGATACCGAATGTTTTTAATAACATACATGTAACCTATATTAGTCAAGAACATTTAATTTCCATGTTTATTTGTTTTGTAGTAATATAATCAAATAATATTTAATGAACTACCGCAGTATGAAACACAAGTTTATGAAAAGAGGCCTTGATAATTTTTTCCTTTTTGACTTTTTTTTTTACGTTACCATAACACATGTACACCTTGTTTACGAAAACAGGGCGCCGTTTAGTCTGGTTCCTTTTACGCTTATTTCCTTCTAAGTTCGATTTTGTGTTGTTTTGTAATCGCATCAGAGAGAGGTCAAAACTGAGTAATATAAAATCCACGATTTTCACGTTACCCATATACATGTACGACACCTTGTATACTTCCCAAAATTTTGGATTTAGCATTGCCTTCGATTCTATAGGGACAGCTGTAATGCCCAGGGCATAAAAAAAAATGGTGAACACGGGGAGCGGCAATAACGAAAGGAAAGTACACAATGTATAACTTTAACAATTACTTCCCTTGTTTAGGGTGAAAAGGCTCTTAGCGAATGAGAAGGCGTAGAATAAGATAAAGACTTCCGTTACAGATAACAACATTAGGAAAGAAACTGATATTGAACGAAAACTTCAGTTTGTGTTTTAACACTTCTGAAGTGATCAATCTTTGATGCAATCGAGGACAGAGATGAATGACTGTCTAGACTTTCTGTGTGAGTGATCATAGGCGAAGCAATAGCAGTTTATAAGAGGATGCAAAATTGCAGACGGCAATCACACAATCCAGTCCTAGATAATTATTATGACTCTGTTTAATTATCAAATATTGCAAGGACGAGATAACAAACGTAGCACAAAATAATGAAAAGGTGTTTGTACATATGGGCCCTAACAACACTCCAGGACAAGAAAAGGAAGACATGCAAGCATTATTTTGTATACAATGTTTCTTTTACATGTAGTTCAATAAATTCTGTGGACAATAATCGACAAGTATAGACTGACCATTGAATAACTCAACTTGTATTCTTGCACTCTATCTTGACAACAATACCATGTAAGCTATTTCAACAATCAGAACTTGCAAGGCCCAAAATTAATGTTCACAAGCTCACAAAATGCGAGAGATTTCGATAATCTGTGAGTGAAAAAAATGTCCACTAGCAAACGTTTGCGAGTTAGAATCATCCATGTCTCCCAAACAAAGGGAAATAATGGTCTCACCAGTTTTCTTTTGGAAAAAAAATCTTACTGGCAAAACTTTGCAAGTGCACTTAAAAGTTAACTTGGAGCCCTGAATTGGCCAATGATACATTGAAATTCACAACTTCATAAAAACACTTAAGGTTCTAACAAATGATAACGTACATGTGGAATCACGTTCACTGTTGAAATGTTTATTGAGGTGACTGACTGTTTACTGTCCACATGCTACCATGTTGCAGCCATTGGCTGTGGATTCTGTAGATATGACATTACAACTGCTGACACAGATAATCTGAAATCAAATATGGGACAAAGTTAGCTATTTACATTTTTATCATTACTATTATTACTTTCTTAATTTTTAGCACAAAGTACAAGACAGTGTACATCTAGGGATAATTTGTGGCTGAGGGGGGGGGCTTGGTTTGGGTTGGGGGAATTGGAGGGGATTTCCCTTAGCTATGATAGAGGCCAGCCCCAGTTACTTCCATGGGAAAAACAATTGAGCCAAACGAAATCGCTAACTGCTTGATTTCCCATGTACTATATTTGAAGAATTGGGAAAATTTCCAAGTTATTTAATTTTAAAATGCTCTTTCAGTTTCTTCTAAAATCATTTTTCTATAATTAACTATTTTCTTGTTTACAGAAAGTAAACAAAAAAAGCAGGGTTTTTTGGTGTGTTTTTTGTTTGTTGTTTAGAAAGTAAAAGTTACAGTTGCAAAAAGTCGCTTGGGGCCACTGTATTCCATACTTTATGAACAAAAACACCCTAAAAAAGAATCACCTGCTTTTAGCAGGTTTTTGAGATAAATATTAGCGATAAAAAATCACAACGTTTCGACCTCTCCGAGGTCATTTTCAAGTGTATAAAAGTTCTCTAAATTAGCATAAATAAGTTAAAAACAAGTTATAATAGATAAAAATGTGGTGAACGCTAAAATGTGGTAAAATATGTAAAAATGTAAAAAGTGCTAAAAATATTTATAAAGTCAAAAAACAATGGAAATAAAACAATGTTAACAAGAACTACTCTAAACAAATAATTTGGCGCGAATTGAATCGCACTGTTTGTTAAGCGTCGGTTTCAGTTCTTGGATAAAAAACATTTCAAAAATAAGACAGTCAAATTTGTTCTGACACTTTCTTAAGATTCTAAAACTTTGTGCGATGTCTTCAGGCTCCATATCATGCTGCTCTCTGAGGTGGTTTCCGATTACCGATCCTTTGTGTTCTTCAATTCGTTGGTGTAGGTGTCGGCACGTGTAGCCGACATAGCCTGAATCACACAGGCTACACTGGAAAGAATACACCACGCATTGTTGACTCACAAGAGGTGGCTTGTCTTCCTCGACCTTAATTTCATCTTTGATCTTCCTACTTGTGTAAACTGGGCTGATGTCTGCATTGATCTTCCTACTCAGGTCAGCCAGCTGTTTACGTACTACGTTTGCTGATTTCTGGTCTTTGAAGGGCAACACGATTCTGATTGGGGCTTCTCTTTTATCAGCCACTTGGGTGTGTGAATCCTCAGACACTTTGGATTCAATGAATTGGCGAATGGTTGACTGCACAAGGTCGTCTGGATAGCGCAGTCAGGAGAAGATCTCTTTAAGGCGTTCACATTCCTCGTGAAAAAACTTCCACGTAGACGAGAGTTTAAACGCACAGTTAACCATGGTGTTCAGGAGTGACCGTTTGTATCTGGCGTCAACGTGACTGTGGTAGTGTAGCAGAAGTCCAGTGTCCATTGGTTTTCTGTAAACCGTGGTGTCTAGGCGGCAACCATTCCTGATAACATTCATTCCGAGAAAGGGAAGCTTGCCATTTTCTTCTAGCTCCATTGTAAAATTGATAGAGGGATGATTCTCATTTAGCAGGTTAGAGGGATTATTCAAATGAACCTTCAAAACTAAAATTTGAAATCAGTGTGGCAGACTGGAGTGTGAAGAGAGATTTGTCAACTGCTCATTCTGTTATTGCATTATAAAAGTAACACTAACGATAATTAAATTAAAAGGTGATCTTACTACTTACAAAAAACTGCTAAACATCTGTTTGGTATCCTCAGATGAGCGTGAATTGGAAAATGTGATGAAAGAACAGAAGACCGCTGCCCATGCTGCCCACTTGAGCTAATAAAATAATTACATTAATGAAAATAATAATGTCAGATAATGATAATAATAAAAATGGGCAGTGAGGGGTACATGTACATGTATCTTCAGTTTTTCCAAGCTACCTTTATACTCGACTAACTGAACAGGAAATGTTCACAGTTTAGTTTATGGTACTAACCCTGTAAGCCCCAAAAATCCCCCAAAAAATTGTCAGACGGACGTCCTTACTGCGCTTTTCACAAACATGCGAATTCTGAAGTTCAAAAGCCAACTGACGATTGCGTTTTTTGCTGCCGTCAATCATCTCAACGGACCTCTTAGGAAATAAAACTTTACTTTAACCGGTTCAAACGGTAATGGTTTGTGATTTGTGATTGGTGGATTTCGATCCGTTTTGTGTGTTTCTGGGTTTCAAGGTTCGTTGCTTGTGATCGTAATTATGATTGACGGCAGCGAAAAATGCAATTGTGAAGGCGCCTTTTGAACTTTAGAGTTCGCATGTTTGTGAAAAGTGTAGTAAAGAATTAGTTGAAAGGGTTTATGGTCAAGTTGTCCAAAAGTCACCTCGCCCGAAGTTGTATCACCCGAAATCACAGTTATGTCACCCAATAGGTTTAGTCAAGCCACCCAAAATGCTGAGTTAAAACCAGGCTCGAAATTTTATCATGCCCAACAATATCCTAACATCCCTATTACCTTTGCGCACTTTTTTCGTCCCATTGATTATAGAATGAGATACATTACTCATATATCGCATTTGTTTTGTTGTTAATCAAGGGTTAAAGAGCCAGAGATATTACACATTTATACCACTTGATTTGTCTCATTATCGCTAAAGAATGAGATATGTTACACATTCATTATGCTTGTTTCGTCTCATGATGGTTTAAGGAAAAAGATATATTAACATGCACTCTTTATTTAACAGAAATTAACTTTGTTTCTCTGTGCACTTCGCCTGAAAAAATTCAGGTGACATGACTCGGCATTTCAGGGGGCTTACAGCCTGTAACTCTGGTCTCTGAGGACACAACTTTCAGGCAACTTGACCGGTTACTGTTGAAAGATCAAAGCATTTTCCCTCTAATGGGTGATCATAATTGTGATAGTGTATTTAATATCCATACCCCCCCCCCCCACCCTCCATCCTGCTGGGTTGAGGACTAACCTTTTCTTCTTACCCGTGAAGATTGGCTAAAATTACGTTTACCCCTGAAGACTTCCATAAAATGTGGGCTTATTCCTGAAGAATATGGGTACTACCCATGAAGAATTTCGTGAAAATTAAAGCTTCACCCCCAGAGAATTCAATATATTTTTTTACTCTACCCCTAAAGAAATCCTCAATTTTTATAACTTACCCCTGGAGAATTCCATGGTTCCTCAACCGGGGGGTGCAGATATTAAATGCAATTGCCCATTAGCCTGTGAACAGGCTCTCTGTTTGGGAAAAGGGTGAAAAAATCGCGAGGAGTGGGAAGGGAAAGGGTGAGAGCCTGTAGACAAACATTTGGGACTGTCATTCCACGGCACCCGCTGCAAGCTACCATTGGCGAGAACACTGACTGGTGACAGGTTTGATTTACATCGCTTTTTTCGTTAGCTCGTGGCACGTGATTTAATTTAAATAATCGCTTGTAAACAGGTCAGAAAAAAACTCATTGGAAAAAGCAGCATTTTGGCACGGGGTCAAAGTTGTGTGTTGCCTACCTACCCCTTTTTTACATGTGCCATTGATTAGCAATTACGAGACAAGAAGGCAGAACAACGGCCTCAAATGTTTGTCTACAGGCTCTCACCCTTTTCCTTCTCTCTCCTCGCGATTTTTCTACCCTTTTCCCAAAACAGAGAGCCTGTTCACAGGCTAATTGCCCATTGGTGCTAGAAGGCCTGGTATTTATAAAGTGTCCGTACTACAAAGGACATGCGTGATCTTTGCATTAACTACATGTATTTCTGTTCAATTTTAACCGAGAAAGGAAAACAGTTAAGCTAACACTCTAAATTCGAGATTGCTCTGAATCTCTAAATTTAAGAAAAAGTTTTCTTATTTTGGGCAAAAATTTAAAGCAAATCATAGGATAAGAACTCTTTTTCTGTAAACAAAAAACAGGCAGTTTGAATTTACGAGAACTAAATCTTAATCTATGATTTGTTTTAAACTTTTTTTCTTAAAATTCAGAGTGTAATTGGCCATCACAAGACCGGTTTCTGCTAGATCGATTTACCTTCATGAGAAGACCGCACATGCTAAATATCATCCCCAGAAGGTTCATATATTCTGGTGTAGGATCATCTGTAGGCTTGTTAGGTACTGGCTTGTACCGAAATATTTTGTTTGGTCTTCTGGGATCGTCTTTAGGCGAAGAAATAGAACTGCCAGCCGGCATTTTGATTGTACGTATCGAATGAAACGTCCCAGCGTGCTTTGTGGGATAACTAACATGGCGGACGGACCTTCGTTCCCAGGGTTAGCGCGTCTATAACTCGGAGTCGAGGCTAAGCTGATAAACAATTTCACCTGCACGCAAGATTACCCACGTGGAAAGTTGGAGAGGTGCACGAAGAAAGATCATGGCGTCTTTGCCGTTAATTTATCTCCAGTTTGCCTTCTATTTAGTTCTTACCCTTGGCTCGATCGCAGCTGGTAAGAATTGTGAGACTCTAGACGGCAAATGGTATAATCAGCTGGGATCTGAGGTTTACATAGAGCATGATGAAAATGGTAGACTCTGGGGCGAATACAGGACTGCTCAGGAGAGATTCAATGGATCTGCGGGCCCTAGTCACTCTGTCCTTTTTGGTAAGTAACTTTATATTTCCTCATTCAAGCCACTGCAATCCTGAGTCCTCAATTGACCGAGGCTTTATCATGCAATTTAATAATCTTTATGTAGTTAACTGAATGTTCTGAAACTTAAGCTTAAATGTGAATTCTTTAAGCATGTTGAGTACTTTAATAGGATGGGAAAATTCAGGGCATGTGCTAGGGACCATGGAATCACGCGCTGCTTTCGTGAAGGTCACAGGTTCAATACATTGCATCCACCAGTAATCTACATTGCAAATCCTGGACTGTGAACTGAGACGAAGTGCTGTTTTTTTTTTTTTTTAAATAACTACAGTGTATACTAAGTCACATGTAATACGAAAGATCTTGATGTGGATCTCCCTTCCAATGTTCCATTTCCAACCTATAGGGCATGATTATTGTTTTCCCTATAGTGTGTCTTTTTGTTTAATTGCATACATAAGAGAAGTCTACCTTAAAATCTAAACACTGACCAACATCAATTTTCTCCTAATAAATCAATAGATGGTCAAGAGAAAGGTTTGTGAGAATTATTAAAATGATCACCAAAAGAACGCCTTGATTTTTTGTCAAATTCTCTCAACAAATTCTTTAAAGAAATGTATTGAGATTAGTTTGGAGAATCTGCATCTCGCTTAAGGTTAGATAAAGTACTCACATCACATGTTGCCTACTGAACACAATGTTTATGGTGGCACAGGTGCTAGGGCATGTTTTACATGTAAATCACATGCTTCATACAGGAGCTTGCTTCACACTTACATGTATCTGGTACCTGTTGATTCATGAATAAAAATACCTTAAAGCCTCCATCAAGCCCCCCTGGGGCTTATTTATTTCAGGCCCATTTGAAGGGGTTGTTTGGGGGGGGGGGGGGGGGTTGGTAATAGAGACAGGTGGCTTATTTGAATAAGAAAGGAGGATGGTATCAGCTCTCCCTAAAGGACTAGAATACAAAGTGGAAAAGCTCAAGTGCAAGAAGGCTGGAGGTCATGCACCTGAGGATCAGAATGAAATCCGAATATCCAGTTTGTAAATAAACCATCGTGGATCAGTCCATTCAAAGTTTTACAGTTGTGATTGATTAATACAGTCCTTGCTTTGTAAGTGAAGAAGGATTAAGGGAGGGAACGGGGGGAGGGGGGGCATAATAGAGAGGGTGGCTTATTAACCTTTTTAACCCTGAAAAGGCAGGGGGGGGGGGTTCAATAGAGGGAGAAGACTTATTTGAGAAGGGGGGCTCAATGGAGGATTTACTGTGATATTCATTAATTTTATTCGCTGCATTTGAAGAGACTTTTTTCGCTTTTGCTTTTGCTTTCTTTGGAAAAGCCTTTTAAAGTACATGTTATTCATCAGTTGACAGTTCTGACTTAAATTGGGTGAAATATTCTGCTTTGACAGGAGCAACACCTTATGACTACAAAGGGGCATCATTTGCTTTCTCTGTAGTCTGGAGGAATGGTTCATCAACAACTGTGTGGACTGGTCAATGTCTTGTGTGCAATGATGGGCATGAAAAGCTTCTTACCTCTTGGCTATTGCGTTCTAAGGTAGATACCTGCATAGACAAGTGGAAGTCAACTATGATTGGTCGAGACACCTTCACTAGATACGAACAGCGTGATGGTCCTCGCAAACCAAATGCATCCATTCCAGAAACCCCGGTAACTATTGAGAAAACAATTAAGACCTGGGATCCTGAAGTCAAAAATAAATCTTGCACCTTAAATGGTGTTTGGTATAATCATTTGGGGTCGGAGATGATTTTGACCCAAAAAGACGATAATACTATTGAAGGAGAGTATCGCACTGCTGTTGAGCGGGAAACTGGAGCAGCTGGAACAAGCCATTCTAAAGTGTTCGGAATCGGACAGCTAGGAGGCCCAAGCAGCACTTTTTCTTTCTTTGTTGTATGGAGAAATGGAGCGTCTGTGACTGGATGGGTGGGTCAATGTCACATTTGCGGTGAAAATAAGACTGAGATTATT
Organism: Porites lutea; assembly: GCF_958299795.1. NCBI lineage: Eukaryota > Metazoa > Cnidaria > Anthozoa > Scleractinia > Poritidae > Porites > Porites lutea. The sequence goes on from NC_133212.1 coordinate 16,314,488, forward strand.
GAAACTGGCTGGTTGTTGAACAGTAACATAGAAAAGTGCAGTGATAATTGGAAATCAACATTATTTAATCAGGATAGCTTCACTCGCACTGAACAGAACCCTGGGCCAAGGAAGAGAGATAATACTCATGTTCCTGACAGAAGTGGAAATGAAGCACAGCCCAAGGCTTGTGATGGGTGCAAAAATCACCTTACCTACACACTCTTCAGTTTGAGTGTGATCATTTCTGTTTTACATGTTTACTGGTAACGGGTTCATGTTCATCAGGACCTGGTTCCTGGGAATATGGTAACGTCGAACTCACTAGCCAAATTGTAAGCAATAATTTCTCTTCATCTGCAGTGTAGGAGCATTCAATTGGAGGTTTAAAAAGGCAATGTTGTGCCTAAAAATAGCAAAGAAAACCAGTTTTTCACAACACAACATCAAATTGATCTTCTGAACAGTTTTTAAGGAAGATCAATACCATTTTTGATTAACATTTTAATCCTGAATTGGCACTAAAAATCGACCATACAGGAACCAGGCCTTGAGCTCTGATAATAGTATTTATGCACTATATTATGTATGGGTGGTGAAGGGTAGAGTTGTAGGAAATTGTTGATCTCTTAAGAATAAATGTGGATCTGATCCTGAAAGCTCAGAACAACTGTAATGAGTTTCCAAGTCTTTATACATTTTCTTCCTATTCCAGAGTCTTGAAGGTGCATTGTATGATTATTGCAGCAAAGTCTTGAATTTTCGAACAAGTCTTGGTGTCTGAAAAAGTCTATAGGGTGAAGTTTTCTCTGCTGGTAAAATGGGCTGCCACTGGCATAGCATAATGACTGCTGAATATTCATACTTTACAGTGGCAGGGTTCCTGTGTGGTTCATAATCCATTACCCCAAATACAAGATAAAGCCACACCCAGCATCATGAGATTAAAGTTAGATTGTTCTGGCACGGAAGACTGAGGCCAAACTGCAATGATCAATGTTACCTCACATTTACAGTTACAACTGTAGTTATTTAACCTTTATTTGCTTAGCACTAAAATACATGTAGTAATTTTTTTACTGCTTAGTTATAATTAACTTGAGTAGACAGCTGACATTTGACGACACCATCACTATTTTCCCTGTGAAATGATGTCTGAGAAAGGAGCACAGAAATTCCATATCTGGTTAGTGCTTCTGATTGGATGAAGCAAATTCCAAACAATCAGCAGCACTACCTAGATGTGGGTAGTAGGTCTAGTAGTACGTCCTCAGTATAGTTTTTCTGTGGTCGTTTCTTGGTAGCCTCTCACGCAGACGTTCTTACGGGTTCGTCACGCAATCATTCCTGGGGTAGGAACGCGTGACGAAGCCCTAAGAATGTTTGCGTGGGAGGCTAGTTTCTTGGTGGCATCAGAAAATGTCGGCAGTTTTTTTTGTTTGTTTTGTTTGTTTTTTTTTTTCAGGCTAAATAATTAATAGTAACGGAAAAAATATTTTCTGTGTCAGCAGTAAATGTCTGGAATAATATAACAGTTGTATAGTACTATTGTAGGTTAAGGGCAGCACCCGGGGGGGGGTACTCCCATACATTACCTATTCGGGTATGTGCCACCCAACGGGGTCGTGATTTTAAAGCTCCTGGTTTAGAAAGGGGTATCCATTTCAGAGGCGTCTTCTAGAACCGGGTATAATATTTCGAACGCATGAAAGCTCCAGTTTTGTAAGCAGCCATTTGAAATTATTTAAGGACAGATTGCTTTTAAAAATACGGCTCAATGCGTTACTGAAGCAAACTGTTATACTCTTGTTGCACCCTAGAACGGAGTATAAAAAAATTGGCCCATTTCTAGAACGGGGTATCAGTTTTAGGGCGAATTCTAGAACGGGGTATAAAAAATTGGCCCATTTCTAGAATGGGGTATTAATTTTAGGGGAACTTTTTTTTTAGAACGGGGTGCCAATTTGGAGTCCCGGGCGGCACATACCCACCCAAAAAATACCCAAGTGCCCCCCCCCCCGGGGGGTAGCATTGGTAACTTATTTTTAGCTTGGAGGGAATAGTGAATGAGCCGTAGTTTATTGTGTCCTCATTCAGAAGTTTCAGAACTTATAGAGATCAGTTATCCACTTGAACAACGCTCGATTTGTATAAGTTATATTAGTTGTAATTTATTAATTACAAGCTTCTATTAATTCTTGGATATTTTTTCGTGCTTTATCAGTTTATTATTTAACAAGGTACAATATTTCTGTTCTGAACGTAGGACACTAACTGTTATTTGGTGTTATAAACATATTTCTAGGAATAATGCTTGAATAAAAGTTGTTTTTCAAGTTATATTTGACTGGTTAACCGTTGCTGAAAAATATCGTCCTCAGTGAGAGAGATTCGCGCGCTATGATTGGTCCAGGAAAACATCATATCCCTCAGTAATCAGCCTTCGAGGGTATAGGAAAGAATGGAATTACGGAGTGCCGCGCTGCATGACTTACGGAATGGGATAATTTTTGGGTTGAAGTCACAGAGGCAATGATAAGCATTATCTAGGTTGCCATAGACATGACCTTCCGCGGCCCTGTCACCGACTTCCTTGGCAATACTCAGGTGTTGCTTGTGGAACTCTGTTGCTCGTTGAAAGTTACAGAGGCATGAAGCATTGCTGAGATTACCAGAGGCAGTCCCTTCCAAAGTCCTGTCCCTGACATCCTTGGCAAAGCTCTGGCATTCCTTTTGGCAATCTATTGCTTGTTGAAAATTTCCGAGCCAGTGATAAGCATTGCCGAGATTGCCATAGGCACGTTCTTCTAGTGCCCTGTCACCGATTTCCTTGGCAGTACTCAGGTATTCTTTTTCTCGCTGGATATATCGCCGAGGCATTGATGCATTGCCAAGATTACCATGGGCGCCTTCTTCTCCAGCCCTATCGCCGACTTCCTTTGCAATGTGCATGTGTTGCTTGTGGCACTCTATTGCTCTAGTGCCAGATTGCCAGGCTCGTCCTTCTCCCTCTCCTGATCTGTCGCCTACTACCTTAGATATGTTCAGGTGTTGCTTGTGATTCTCTACTGCTCCATGGAAGTCGCCGAGAGAGTGATCAGCAATGCCGACAAAGCAATAGCAGTTTCCTTCTTCTGCCTTATCATTATCTTTTAGGGTTTTTGCAGTGGATGATATGGTATTAAACTCTGATTACTGATTGGTCAGGGACACCCAACAAAAAATTTTGCAAAATATCTGTTCGGAAGACGATTTGAGATCTAGAATTTTCGGAACATTTGTTGTTAAATTTCTTGCCTGCCAGCTGCCTCTCCTAGGATTTTCGACCCCCCCCCCCCCCAATGGTATAATTGCCCGTTTTTAACGGATTTTTACCCTAAAAAGGTCTTCTAGAATTTTCGGGAGCCTTTTTTCTGGTTGAAATTTTCGAAAAGGCAAGTTTTGATCCCTATAATTTTCGGATCACTAGACTTTCAGCTAGGAAATCCAAACAGATGAAAAACTTTTGGGGGATAAAAATATGCCTATATCTACCGTAAATACTAAAATACGTTCAACAATGCAATGTTTAAGTGGTTTTGAACTATATTCTCGTTGGGTGCCCCTGATTGGTCAATTAAGTCGCGATGTTATTGGTCGTCTGTCAGTTAAGCCGTGATGTTTGGCTATCGAAACGCACGAATGACATTACGAGTCCTCATAGCCAATAACATCATGGTTTAACTGACAGACGACCAATAACACCGCGACTTAATTAATTGACCAATCAGGGCCAGGGGCGTAGCAAGGGGGGCGGGTTGGGGTCCCTAACCCCTAACCCTTCATGCCGCGATAATACGACTGAGCCCGCTGATACACGAGGGAGAGCAGCGGTATAAACCATATACATTCGGTGATCCCCGGATGGTGTAGCCTCTGTGAGCCCCCCCCACCCCCACCCCCCTTTTAAAAATCCTGGCTACGCCTCTGAAACCAATAACTAGAGTTTAATTACATCAACTAACGTGATACAACTCACTTTGACTCTGAGGATGACTCGGCGCACAGGTTGTCGAAACGTCATTGTCAACAACAACAGTCCAACTACGTTCACCCGGACGATCAAACTCAGCCTACTTATGAAATGACCCCTGGGTTCAAATCTTTCACAAAAACTGAATTTGTGAAATGATGGGATAGGTTTGTATATCCAGGTAGAACGAGATAAAAAACGTCTACTTTCTTTCTGGATATACCAACGAATCCCATAATTTCTAAAAATTAATTTTTTTCTGACGTCACGCTTCCCTTCTCTATTTAGCAGCCAATAAAAGTGGGCAGTAAAATCAATAGAAATGAACAGCAGTGTCAGTTCTAGCATAGATTTCGAAGCTGATATAGGCAAAAGCAGCCTAGTCCCTAGGCGTTCTCTCTTGCCCCGTTGTCTACGCGAAGTCTGAAGTCCGGGCGGGGGTACTTACTATGATGGCTATACGGGGAGGCTCCGCCCGAAAAAGGGGACCTTAACTTTTTCAGGCTTCAGGTATATGAAAGGGTAGGGATTTTACTCGTTGAAGTATATTAATAAAGGGTAGGCAAATCTGTCATTTGGGTCTGTGGAAGGGTCCAGAAGGGATAACAGATGAATTTTATGGCTTTATAAAGTCGAGAAAACGTTCTATCTTTGTGATTGATTCCTATTTAAGAGACAATGCATTTACAGTAGTTAAAAGGGATGCAATGTTCTAAACAAGGTATGTGAAAGGGGTACCATTTGTCAATAGAAGGTGTACGAAAGGGGTACTGCTTTTTCGTGAAAAATAGTATATAAAAGGGTAAGGGGTTGGACCTCGGGACGGACCCTCCCCGCATAAACATCTGTTGAGTACCCCCACCCCAACTCCGGGTACGATATCCGCTTCTCTTGAAGCCACAGGGTTTCATAATCTAAACCTCTCCAGTAGTTTCAACGATTGTATTGATTTAGGGAGTTCTTCGCTTGGCTCTTGAGTTTAAAAACCCTTCACAAGCCGAAAGTATTAGAAAACACAATGCACTTTTAAACATTTCTATTTTTTGCTTTCACACGAAACGCAAATGAAGGGATTTTCAATCACTAACAACATATCGAAGTCTGTGATCCCTGGGTGTATGCGATAAGAATGCCTGAATTCAGAGTGGCGCTAAAAGAGCTGTTTCATTGTTCACGTCGACGTGCGAGGTCGAAAAAGTGAGGTAGAATGGCAGAAACTGCCAAAAAAAAGAAAAAAAAAAAGGCAAGTCGGCGACGTAAAGGCGGAGTTAAGCAAGGAGGATATGTCAAATCGAAGACGTGATTGACAAAGAGAAGGCATCTGACATGGTTTGTTAATTTGCTACAGGTGGATTTCAAGCAGATTGAAGAAACCTATTAGGCTATAGCGCTAAAAAAACTGGTTCCGTCAAAGAAAGCAATTACAAGTCGCAGACAAAAAGAACAGAAAGTAATTCTACTGAAAGGGGAAAAAGAAAAGCATTTTTAATGCTTTTTGTTAATTAACCTGTCACCAGACAGGAAAATAGAGTCAATTGACACTGAATTGAAAGAAAATGTATTCGATTAGAAGCACTGTCTTTTCGTTAAGTTAAACTACAAAGCCAGTTTTTAACGCGCTACCCACTCAACTTCAACCATGATATGTCCAAATTTTACAGTGCCCGTTGGTTTTAGCACCGTTATAGCATCTGTATGTTTTACTTTTGGCTGCCTAGCCGCAGTAGAAAACACCATTTGCCTGTTTGTGGTGCACAGACTTTACTCGCTCCGAAAAACTGCGCGATTTTTCATGGCCTCGTTAGCCGCATCTGAGCTTCTCTCAGGAGTAGCAGCGAACTTTTACATCTCCCTTTTGTTAATGCTACATTCTTCATTGGGCAGTGTTATTCTTTGGAAATTTGAATCGGCTTTGTGGTATTTCACAACATCAGTTGTAACATTTAATTTGGTGAATGTTTCATTAGATAGGTACATTGCAATAACCACGCCTTTGCACTATCACATCAAAATGAGCTTAAAGCGCTGCGTGGCGTTAATACTTTTCTCCTGGATTTTCGCTATTCTAGCGGCATCGCTTGCGTTCATAGTTCCTTTAATAGACTTACCCAAGCTATGGATTTGTGGGACGGTTTTTGCAGTATTAATACCCTTCTGTATTATATCGTTTTGCTACTTTAAAATCTACAACGCGACGAGACGAACTTTCCCTGAACGTGAAAATATCACTGATGCCCAGCAAATTGCCGAAAACAAGCGACAGGCAAAGACTTCCAGAACGTTTGTGATTATAACAGGACTATTTCTGGTTCTCTTTGTACCAAGTTTTATTTTTAACTGCATCCAGTTATTTAGCACATCGCTACATAGAGGAAAGGGAATGGAACAGTTCTGCACGCAGTTGAATTCTAACAGAACGGTTTGGATTTGCATCGCTGTTGTCTCGTATTTCAGCGCGGTCTGCGATCCCTGGGTGTATGCGATTAGAATGCCTGAATTCAGAGTGGCGCTAAAAGAGCTGTTTCGTTGTTCACGTCCACGTGCGAGGTCGAAAAAATGAGTTAGAATGGCAGAAACTGCAAAAAGGAAAAAAAAAAATGCAAGTCGGTGAAGTACAGGTGGAGTTAAGCAAGGAGGATATGTCAACTCAACGACGTGATTGACAAAGAGGGGGCATCTGACATGGTTTTTTAATTTGCTACAGGTGGATTTCAAGCAGATTGAAGAATCCTATTAGGCTAAAGCGCTAAAAAACTGGTTCCGTAAAAGAAAGCAATTACAAATCGCAGACAAAAAGAACAGAAGTAATTATAATGAAAGAGGAAAAGAAGGAAAAGGGTAAGAGGAAGGCTTCATGAATAACAAATCATTAATACAGAGCACTTTGAAAGTCCGTTGTATTTGGTTTAGATTCACAAGTAATTATTTCGGGGTTTTAATGTTTCTGCATTGTCCTAACCCAGTTGCATGAAAACGTTTCAAGTAATTCATTAACCAGTGGAGCAGTGGAGCAGCATATACTATTTACACTTGTACCTGTTACATTTATTCATAGTCTATTTGAAAGGAAGTTTCTGTCGCGATCGGTCGACAATTTTTTTTTCTTCACACATTGGACATCCAATATCCGATTTCTTAGAGGGGCTGTCACACCATTTGCCATCTTTTCAAAAAGCTAAAACTTTTTTCGCATCAATTGAATGAAGCAGTTTCGTTATTTAAGACTATATTTTTGCAGCGAATGGCAAGCATGAACACGGATTTGAAACTTACTTAAAAAAGTTGGGTCAACCTTTGAAAGTTTTAATGCTATGCATGCAAAAAAATCATCCAAAAAATATTAAGGCTAGTAATCCCTGATGCAATCTGTTTGATATCTTCTTTATAACTTTACAGGAGCATTTGTTTATGGGTAAAGGCACCAAAAGCATTGGTAATGACTTAAGCAATTCCTTTTGACATAACCCCTAAAAGCAGTATGATTGAAAAAATTCCTGAGAGCAGATTTGATCAGACAAAGCATCGTATGGAGGTGCAATATCAACGCTACGTCAAAGAGGATATCCAAAAAATAAAATAAAATAATAGACTGGGGTACGCGTCCGCTTTCGCGCTCCTCCCAACGTGCTTTGTAGGCTTCAAACATTCGTTTCCAAGCTTAACGGAGCCGGATGCAACGCGCCTGTGCGAGAGGCGATTCTCGTGGGTGCATCGCATAAATTAAATCCAAAGCGACCCGGTAAAGTGTGAAGAAAACATGCTGATCATCATGATGCCAAGTAATTTAATAGAGTTCAAATGAAAAGACTAGAGGTTTGGCTGCACGAATTGTATAAAACTAAGTCTACGTTTTTTCATACTCTTACTCAACTCGACTATGACGCAACAAGAGATCAATTGACGCCACCAGCGCACATGATATATTGCAAATAGACTGCGAGAAGAGACCAATTGCTTTAGGTATTCATTCTGCTATTCTCGCCTATTTTTAAATGCGTGAGACGCGAGTTTGAAACATTTAAAATTGTCTCACGTGGAGCGACGAGCGCTGAGAAACTCTTCAATACAATAAGTCTGCCCTGTAAACTATATGCATGGGCACGGTAATCCACTGGTCAAGAAGAACGCGGGCTGCTGGGCCTTCCGACGTCCTGCCTTCATCTCAGATTAAAACAACTGAGTTTTACACTGAAATGTTTTCCCCGACACTTGGGGTTGGCTAGGCATGCTTCTTTGATGGTATTTTTCCTATCCTCATTTGACAAATTTCCTGTCAAGATGCTGATCGAGTTTAACTTAGTTCAAATCCAGCGCCAGATTCCACAGCGTATAACAGCTTCTCCCTCATGATTTCATCATCTAAGTATTCTGGTAATTTTAACAAGTTCATACATGTGCTAGCAGTGGGTAGCCTATCCTCAGGCCCCGCGCTGTGAATACAAAATGGCGGCTCAAGGTCCTGAAGGCAAACAAAAAAGTCCAATTAAGAAACGACCCATTGTCGACAGTGCTTGCCAGCGAGACTCCCTCCTCCAATGAAAGGTTTACTACATTGCCAGGGACTTTGTCCCCTGTTCTTTCCAGATAGTAGTATGGGAATGAGAAGGACAGAGGAGACAGGGCTAATTGACTATTTTCCAATTGCCCATAATACACTCTGTTTGCCCCCCCAATTTTGCATAACTTATTGTCTTAAAATGCTCTTGGGAAAATGCAATACTCCCAGGAGCATTTAAAAACAATGGTTTATGCAGAATTTGGGGGGCAAACAGAGTGTATTATGGGCAATTGGAAAATAGAGAATGGGTTAATGTCAATACCCAAAGACGCGATCACCTGAACTAAAACAAGATCTAACTACAACAAGACAGAAAATTGTGTAGAGAATACGCGTGTTCACATGATAAGATTTTAGCCTGGTGACTGTGCAGTTAATTAGGGAACAACATGTAAAACTGATATAGGCTAAAAAGGGCCATATTTGAAAAGATAGCGTAGTTGGGCACAGAACACCCAATCTAATAAATACATCGAAAGAAGTGGGTACGCTTGAAACCTAAACCACCCTTAAGCCACCCTTCCTTCCTACTTTATTTTAGAAGTATTACTATGGCGCTTTAATTTGAAGAGCCAAATCACGAAATCAGAAATTAAGGCTTGAAAACCAAATTAGGACATTTTCTTCTTCGCAAATGCACATTGGACATCAAAAGGGAAAAAGAAAAGGGAACGAGGGGTAAATCTGAGAGCAAACAATACCTTAAAACCAAGTAATGGAGGACGCGAACAGCTTGTTACAAACTTAAGCAGCTGACGTTTTTGCGTGTCTGTAAATTGATCGACTACACGCCAAAAAGAATGAACACAGGGATGATCTCCAGTAAAACCACCTGAAACAAATCAAGAATTGTGCGCGTTAGAAAACAAAGGGTTGCCACTCCTTGAAACTGAACGAGACTCACTGTATATTTTTTCGACTATTTCTTGACATCTAAGCGACCTTCACTAACTTAGCTTCTCGCATTTTCTACAGATTCGTTTTTATTATTATTAGCAGAAACATTTTACTCAAGATAAGTAATAACCAAAAGCTGGGGAGTGCAGGCGATCGATCGAAGGTCAAAACCCTCTTGCTCCAACGCCGTGCTTTGTGTAACGCCAGGTAATGGAAGATCAAAAAGCGCGTGTTCAGATTACGAGTGATAGAGGGTCCAAACGCACGTTTTCAGATTGCGTTCTGGGCATTCCATTCATTCTCAAGTCCAAAGAAATGCTGGCTAAATACATGCCAGGCATGCGTAATGGCAACGTGGAGATAAGGATTGCGAGCTCCTCTGCTCAGTTGCAATTAAGACGATCGCCTCTCGATCTCTTTGCGCTGTTCACGGAATCTAATTTTTTCTATGAAGCTATGGGTTATCAACCTGGCAATGAAAATCCTGGCAGTAAACTGTCCACTGTTCCTTTCCCGAAACATTTAAACATGACGGATTTTACTATGTCAAAATCAGGAGAAATTAATCTTTAAAATACATGTGAAATGATTGAATGTAGTGTCGTCTGCTGCCGTGTGTTTAGAACTTGTACCTGAATAATTTGTGTTTCTTCTAAGATCCTCAAGGTCGACTGGAATCAAGGCACCAGATATAAGAACCTGAAATATTTACCAAAATGTGAGTCTGGTGGACTTTTGAAATGACGGCCCCTCCCGGAATCGACATGGAGAGCAATTGCAGCAAAAAAGAGCAATCAAAATATAAGAGTAAACGAACGGATGGACTGAAAAAATTAACAACCAACAGGGGCGGATCCAGGATTTTTTTTAGGAGGGGGTGCACTCGTCTCTTGCTCTACTTCAACACCAATAAACCACATAGTTTTTTTGTTTTGCAGGATACCAGTTGTATTAGAAAACCGCAGGTCATCTCAGGGGGGGGGGGGTGCGCACCCCCTGTACCCTCCCCCTAGATCCGCCCCTGACCAAAGTCTCCTCGTGAAACCAGCCGTCGCAACGAGGACCGTCGGCTGTCTTCTAAGGCTAACGAATGCTGAGTTGAGCCTCGCATTTTGACAGAGATTTGGTCTATATCATATCAGAGAGAAAGGGAAAGAAAAGAAAGGAAACGAACTGCTGCTCTCCATTAACTATGGTAGCAAAAGTGAGTCCCATATGTTGAACTAAATAATCAATCAATCAGCCGATCAGTCAATCAATCAATCAATTTCAAAGACTACCATGGCCTAAAATTCACCTGAAGCTCTTTGTGATCAAACATTCGGAGCCATTCCAAATTAATAACATCTGACAGTCCCGCCCTGAAGGCTTGACAATGCCGGTGAATCTGCAACACATTTCACCAATTACAACGTCATCTGTTGGTATAACGACCACAGTCTAACAAATTACCATGGGAGAGGGTGAACTACTTGGTTATTATACAGCGTGAAACGACTAGCTGCTGTTAACTAGTTAGTCAAGAAAGGATATCTCTCATTACCAGAAGCATTAATTACATGACAAAGAAACAGAGGAAAGCACCACCGTAACATGGAATAGTTGAAATCCGATGATAATACGGACGAACATTTTCTTCAGATTTAATTCCAATTATTGGTCATTCGAACTTATCCAAAACAGCACATATCACTATTTTATACGGTAGACAGTACATTTCTCTTACATCACTTCACGACTACTAAGTGAAATTTCCTATTTTGCAAACAAAAGACGAAGATGAACCTTCATAGAAATTCGCTACCGAGTTGGAATTAAACTGACCTGTTTATTAAGCCTGTAATCAGCAACAAGGTGAATATAACTGATTCTGTTGCTATTAGTAACTGGAATGTCCCTGCCACCCGGTTTCAACTCCACAACCTGTGAGAAGAAAGTAAAATGCTCGAACAGAAAAGCAACATCAAAAAAAAAAAAAAAATACAAAAAGAGTTAAGAAGAGAAAGGGTGTTTTGGGGTCAGCTCATCATGAGGAATAATAGATGGTTGAAAGGAAGAGACAGGAACACAGCTTCCCTTTCAGGTGTGAATATTTCTTTATTCAATTCAATTTGTTATAAAGTGGATTGATTGCGGTGTAACGAGCCATAATGGTAAGTTACAAGTTCCAGATAAGGTCAACGTTTGGAACGTAAGCTAATTGTAATTACCTCAACTTTGTTTTAGAGAACTTTCGATTCAAACGTGAAGTGATATGTAAAGCGATCAATTAGAGGGAAGGAAAGCGAAGAGGGACGAATTTAGCGGAGATGGGAGCAGGGAAGGAGTTTCATATACTCTGAAATTCAACCAGTTTTTCGGAAAGCTAGCCTGCGCATACAGCTATCTCTCCTCGCTACCCGCCGCAAGGGACGTCCCGCGAAACGTACGTTCTTAGCGGCGAGGGGTAAAGAGAAACGGCTGCATTTTGTTTTGAAAAAGAGAACAATTGTATTAAGTAATAAATGTAGGGTCCAGTTGTGACTTTTGTTGGCAGTGTCTCAATTACCTGGCTTTCTCCTAGGTCATTATTTACCACTGTAAAGTTGAGCGACAGATCTTCAACGTTTCCTGTATAGTTTTTGAGGAACAGCAAGTTCCTAGGCACGTCAAAAAATAGAAAGAAACAAATAGAAAAAACAGACAAACATTATAATGCACATAAAAACAATGTCACGTTAGATAACCTTCTAATTCTCGGCATCTAATGGCTCTCAGCGAGTGAAAACGACGTACATAGCCTTTCTCACCGTTTTCATGAACTGCAACATTACTGATAATGTTAATATCGGTAGCAAGAAAAAAGTACAAAGAGGCAAACATTAGACGTAAAGAGGCGAGGACGAACGCAGAAAAATGATAAAAAGGAGTCATAGTACCTGTACATTTCTGGATCAAGCGACTCAAGATGATGGATATCCACATCAGTGCCGTGTTTACTGAGAAGTTTACATGAGAAGAAACTGGCAAATGGTAACTCCACCAACATGTTCTCATACAGAGCCTGAAAATCGTAAGCAAAAGAAAAATGACGACAATAGAAGTGAACAAAATGAAGGTAACGCCGAAGTTGTCAGTCTTAGCCCATCACATCAAAACCGCCCTGGAAATTCTAACAAGCTATGAATTCATTTCATTACTTCTAAATAAATATGATTATTACTTCTAATATGACCGACGTTTCTCGTTATCCGAAAATGTAATTTTGTCTGACAATTTTTCTCTTCTATCTTAATTGTTCACTGTTATAAATGAAATCCATGAATCAATGCATCAATGAATCATTGAATGAATGAATGAATGAATGAATGAATCAACGAATCAATGAACCAATGAGTAAATGAATAAATGAATGAACAAATAAATGAAAGAAAGAATAAATGAATTAACAAAAAATAAAAGATACAAACCTTTCCTAACATTCTTCCGAGAAAATGATAATGTTTCAGATAATCTCTTGCTAATATAGCCGCCTGGATAATACAAGCAAATAAACATATTAAAACATGGAGCAAATAATATAGTCGTGTTGTTTAGAGTGAAACTACAATAAACGGAAACTTTTAGCAAAGTTGACCCATCAGATTTCAGTAAAAGAACAAAATACTCCAACCAATTAGCTGAAGCTCATAGGAAGGGATATTACTTCAATGTAAATTGCAAAGTGCCCTCTTTGTGTAATTTCATAAGTGCACAGGATATTGTCATCGTACCGTTGTGTAATTAGCAACTATTTCACGAGTGCGGGTTGGATATGAGATGGTAGTAGCAAGCTAGGCGTATAGCGCCGAGTTGGCTATAATCATCTCATGTCCAACAAGCGCGAGTGGAATAATTGTCTTATTAAAAATGCCCACAAAATATCGAGAACTCTTCGCGACTTTATTTGTAAAAACAAGCGATTTGAGCAGACACGTACAATTACCATATTTGGAGAGCATGGTATAATGGCTCATATACCATGATGGCTAAGCCAACCAGAGCTCCAGAATAGCATTATCCAATGATTCAGTTTTTAATAATATTGTTTACACAAGAAAAAAGAATTTTTTTAAGGACAAATGAAGGATAACGTCGGCATATACGCACCTGAGGGTTAGGGTAGAGTAACCTTTCGTGTGTCGACTTGAAAAAGCCAATCTTGGGATCAAATCCTGCTTTAAGCAGCTGGCTTAAAAACTCCCTAAATATAAACATCATAATCAATAAATAAATTGGCAGTGCCGAATGTCCGTGCTTTAAAAAAAAAAAAAATAATAATAATAAAATAGACTAAAATATTTGACGCCTTTGCGAGGATATATTTTGCTCAAGAGGCCCCGTTCTGGCATATCAAGGGATAAAAGCAAGTCCGAAGGATGAACTCGCCTCCTGGATACGTTAAGCCTGAGAGCATGTTCTCTTCTTGATAACAAGTAGATGTTAAGCGAACGCCAACGAGGCGGGAGGGATTGGCAGAGCTCGCCGGTCAATTCGCCTCTTCCGAGTTTCAAAAAAAAAAGCTTGTCTATAATCTCCTACACAGCCGTTTTTAGTGTCGTCACGCAACGCTCCTCCCCAGAAACGTAGTTTTGACGACACTTAAAACGGCTGCGTAGCATACTAGCTTGTTTAGGGCTATAAAATGTGGTAATTTCATTCCTGTTTTAATGAGCAGTTCATAAACGTTTGAAAGTTCCCAGTACAATGACCTTCCGTAGTCATCATCATCCTAACGAGGCTGCCTACCTAAAAATCCCGCCACCGTCCACACCGGCCTCCTCCAGACCCTGGGCATTGATCATTCGCACTCGCAACTTTTGTCTTAGGTTAGGAGCTGAAGAGAAACATTACAACATAAAATGAAAGGCGCATACAATGCAGCAAAGGCCCCCGTTCGTATGGAGAAAACTTGACCCGGGTGAAGGGGTCACTCGAGTACCAGAGCCACTTACTTTTAATTCCTTGCCAAATTTGGCGAACCGTTTACGTTTACAAGTTGGCTCAGCTAGAAGGGTGACCCACCAGCCCGGGTTACCCTTTATAGATGGCAGGGCCATCCTCCTAGACGGGCCAGCATTTCTCCATATAAAAACTGGCTCGCCAGGCCGGGTTAACTCGGTCAAGGCGAGACAATTAGAGCATGCGCTACCGTTGTTGTCAGCTCTTGGTTCTGGCAAACTAGCCAACTTTTCTCGTTCGCTCAAGTGGTATCTTTCCTTCCAGGACAACTTATGTTCATGTAAAAGGGTCGTCGCCTACTTTAGATAGCACCAAGTGGCATCAAGGTTTAAAGGTGAAGAAAAAGACAAAGGATTGAAAACAAGCCTTTAGCCTTACAGTAAGCCCAGTGGCACGGTGCTCACCAAAAGCAACACCACAACTGGGATGAAAGAGATTGAAATAACTTAACTCTTACGCAGAAACAGTATTTCAAAACGCATTGCCACTATCAACATCGTTCACGTGAAAACAAATAGACAAACAGTGAAAAGAAAAAACACACAACATAAACAACAACAGACAAACAAATAAACAAAGAAAAAAAAAGGAATGCAAATAAATCAACATCAAGTATTAAAAAACAATTACTAAGGCTCAACAAGAAGCAGTAATGGTATCAAAAGGAAACAAAACATAACGAAACAAATAAAAAACAAAAAGACAAACATTGTTAACGGCTGAAATGAAGCAGAACACTTATTGTATTTAACAACGCGGAGTTCTTCTCACCCTTGTCTTCCGTTAGTTGATCGAACGCGTCCTGGTAAATGTAGTTCCTGTTTACAGTTACATCAATAGCTGGGCCCATCATAAAGTTATGAAGATCCCCCTGAGTGGCTGTGCGATTCTTTGCAATTATCCTCTGGAGTAACTATAGAAGAAATTTTGGGGTGATATAGTCAGCGGTATAAATTTATACTCTAACAAATGAGTTTCTGGGACATTTTAAAAGGGACAATGTCATGACACTTACACTGTAGGGCGCCTTCCAAAAGTCAGAACTGGCTGGCTGGATCATGGCTGGACCGGTCAGTTTGAAAATGAAGAGTTTTGAAGAGTAATTTTTAGGGAGTTATTATAACTCCAGAAAAGGAGTAAAAATTTTAGGTACAGGATAACCCCTGGACTAAAACTTTAACTCCTTATTTAACTCCACATATGGGGTCATTCTTACTCCTGAAAAAGAGTTCTTTTAACTCCCAGTCTGGAGTTAAAGTAACTCCAAAAATGGGGTTACTTTTTCCCCTTGCATGGGTTGTTTTTACTCTTTTTGGAGTTACTTTAACTCTGAAAGTGGAGTAAAAATTTTAGGTACAGGATAACTCCTTTTTGGTAGTTATTTTAACTCCTGAAAAAGAGTTCTTTAAAGTCCTTGTTGGAGTTAAAATCACTCCCCCAAAAAATAACTCCACTGTAAGGAGTTAAATTAACCCCACGGCACTAGAGGAGTTATTAGAACTCCTTGAAAATTACTGTGTGCTATTTAGGATTTGAAGCCCTGATCTGGCTGGATAGCTCCGGAGAGCTTCTATTCGCAGTTGGGGCGTAACAAAACGTTCACCTTACCTTGACTCTGTCTTTGAAAGGAACAACAAAAGGGATATGGTGCAAGATGGCCATATTACGAGCTGTTGCCGAAGACATCCCTGGTTTCGGGGCACCTTCCACTTCGCCTAAATATAAACAAACAAAACAGCAGCCTAAATATAAGAATAGAAAGCGTCAGCAGAAACGAGGCAGTACGAAGCTCTCATAAGAACTCGCAGGTAGCTGAGAGAATAAAAAGCAAACAACAGCAGCAACGGACCTATCCCTCAAACAATAGAGCTGCGTACTATGAAAGATTCGATCAAAATAGAGATTCTATTAAATATGGCACTGATTTCTCGGTAAATAAATGATTGCACGTACCTTCCTCGTTTAAAAATCCATCAATCTGCATCTGTTAGAAGTAGACGAAGAAAGAGTTGACCAAATAGACAACTGAATTAACCAATTTACACACTTACAGTAGCAAGCTCAGAGGCACCTTTGCCTCCGAAGCTCGACAACAAATTGGGCGATTTCTCACTTATTAACTCCCGCTGACACTCTTTTTTTTTTTTTTTTAAGGATAACAGACACCCCCGAGTCCATAGCCTGTTTACAGACCTTCTATTTTCCCTTCAGAGATCGTCGTGAGGAAGTATAAAAATAAAACCCGCGGGTGGCGCTCTCAAAATCCTCGGACAAAAAAAAGAAAGAAAAAGAAATTATATCCTGCACAACTCCTGTGAAGAGTAGCAAAAGTTTTTTAGAATTAAATAAGGCCCCATGATTATAAAGAGATGTGTGAAAGGGATAGCTAGTCTACCCTGTGTCCCAAAGGTTTTTCGGGCGCGCAGCGGGATGTTTCGGGATAGCCCTCAGGCAGATACATCTAGCGCTTCACACAGGTCACCATAGAGACTTGACCGAAACTCGAAACAAGGCATGGAAAGACTCTGGTACCAAGGGTAAAGCAGGTCTGACTGGTAGGTAATCGCAGCATGTTATCCAGACAGTTTGGATTCTGGATTTCACGCTGTGGATTCCGTAGCCTGCGTGCAAGCTCTCCGGGCGCTTTGGCGGCGGGGTTGGAAAAGGAAGGAGAGCTTGTAACTGCGTCATTGGAATTTGAATTCCACCTCCAATTCCGCTACGGCTCCCCTTCGACTGACCTGTCAGATTTCCGCCAATCAGCGCGAAGCGGACACGAGCGCAAATGTAAACAAATATTGAAAAACATGTGCTAAGGGCAATGACATCATTACTATTGTCATCTCCGCCAATCAGCATTTCGCTTCGACTTTTTCGATGCAGATATTCATCCGTATTCAGGTACCTTGATTCCGGATCATTTTTAAGTGGAACTCGGATTCCGGATTCCTAGAGCCGAATTTCGGATTCCAATGCCCAGGGTTCAGAATTCCTCAAGCAAAAATTCCCCGGATTCCGGAGACCGGAATTACAGTTGAACCCCGCTATTTCGAAGTCCAAAGGGAAATGGAAAAAAAAAAGTTCGAAATAGCGGGGTTTCGAAATAACCGGGGAAGCGTAAAATTCGTAACAATGAATCATTTTTTAATCAAAGGACGTTTTTAATCACCAAAGAAAATTCAGAACATTACTTAACAATGTCGAATAATCAAAATAGAGACAGCAGAGTTCATACATGAGTATTTCAGCCGGAAGAACAATTCACTTCGGGCCTGTTTACATGGAGTGGGGGACCCCGATCTAGTGGGGTTGGTTTCTTTTGTTTTCACGCTCTGGCAAAAGAAAATCCTACCCCACTAGACCGGGGTCCCCCACTCCATGTAAACAGGGTCTAACAGTGCGTTTGGTTTGTATTTGAATAGCAGAGCTGGAATTTCTTAACGGGACACTGTAAGTGGGTCAAGCATTGTTAAGTCATTAACTACGCAACACGAGTTCAAATAAAATGCAATATGTTTCCAGCTGTGCTCTTATGTACGTACTCTTTTGTTGACAAGTTCGAAATAACGGGGTTGATTTAAGGTGTAGGGAAAGAACGATGAGTTCGAAATAGCGAGGAATTCGAAATAACCGAGTTCCAAATAGCTGATGGTAAATGACTGAAAACATAAGGGTAAATCCAAGGGAATTCGATCTTCCTTCGAAATAGCGAGGACTTCGAATTAACCGACTTCGAAATAGCGGGGTTCGACTGTACTTTTAATGGGGCGGAGTTTATAAGTGGGTTTACCTGCGTTGGATCTATATGGATTTTACGTGACAGCCAGTGACCTTCAGCGCAGAACTGTCTTCTGGAGTCTCGCGAATGGAGCTGACGAACAAGACTTGTAACATCCTAGAAACATGAAAAAAAAAACCGGTTCTGGGTTGGAGGTAAAAATGGACGCTGACCCTTTAAATTTTACAGGTATATTCTCTACACAGTCCTTCATTTGCTTTTTATGGTAACGATGAAGGGAATGAATTTTGTTAATGATCGCGACAATTTCACTTGGTGATCGCTTCCTTTATTCTGACAATCGGTCTTAAATCACCGTAAATACTGTCTTCAGCCCATCGAGGAGCTTATTTATTTCAAGCAAGTTTGAGGCGATCAGTTCACCTGAAGTGTTACATTCGTGATTAATCAATACAGTCTATCTTTAAAGAATAACGGGGAGGGGAAGGGAGGGGGCTTACTAACTTTCTTGCCCTAATAAAGGCGGGGGCTTGTAAGAGAGGGGTGGGGGGAAGGCTTATCAGAAGATTTTTGGTGAGAGAAGATATTAAAAGAAGAAATAAGGTGATTGTCTTATAAGATAGAAGATAAACATAGTGGCTTACAAAGAGCGCAAGATCACCAGTATATAATTAACGGCTTGGTTTGCACTTAACTAGGACGAAATTTTCTGAATTCGTTTTGATGTGACGGTTTGGTCGCGTGCCAGAAATGTAATATATCCAAACCAAATGTAAAACATCTCGAAATATTCATAAATCCGTTAAAAATTCCGATAGCGCTAACCTTGTCCAAGAAGTCTTCTTTGGAATCGAGAGCACGCTACAACGCTATACCCCTGAAGAAATAAGGGAGGCTCCTATGAACCAACTCCTTCCAACGCTAATGGGCTTTGGTCTGAGTAATTTCTGTACATTGGAAAGGGAAGTAACTCACCTTTAAAAGCTTAATCCATTTTTGTTTGGGAAAAAATTCGTCACTTTTCAGGAGCGCAGATTTGGCTCCTACGCTTTTCATGGCAGCGAGATATTGCCCGGTAAACGTTGGACTGGTCTCTGGGAAAATAATCTCGATGATTCCTGTCGCCACACTGCAGAGTATGGAGGACATGCTCTCCATTTCCTTGAGAGAAAATGGCATGAATGAACTTCTCTGACCTGGAAAACACAGGAAAAAGAATTGTTGGCTTTCACTGTCATGCAATCGAAATTAAAAGCCTTTGAATAAAAGTAACTTATATGTAAAAAGACGGTTGATTTATTGATATCATAGGTGAAAATTTACTCCTTAATTTTGGCGCGAAAGTTCAGCCTTAATTTATCACTGTGAAAATACAAAATTGCTATGGCAACGTTCCGTACGTCTCAGTGCCAAGATGGCGTTAACGTTTAAAATGTTATGAATGAAGATGTCAGGGCATTAAAAGACGCTTTAAAAAACACAAGAAAGAGAGCACATCAAGAACGAATCTATCACTACAGGTATTTTGTCTAAAAATTCTGAAAAAAATATAAACTTAACTGAGCCAAAATTTAAACTCTAAACTTTTCAGTGCGTTTCAAAAACCCACGATTTCGAGCCATATTTGTCACCCATGATTATGCTAAATTTTAGTATGCAAAGAAAGTCGTGTCGGATAGCCCGGGGCTAGTGGATTTTGCTATCGGGCTAGTGATCTTCGTTCCTTGCCCTACGGGCAAGTGCTGTTTTTTGGGGAAATTCAAATTACAGAAGGATTGTAATCAATCCTGCTAATGAAAAAGGTTATTGGGGCTAACTGAAATGACTTGTGGGCTAGTATATGCTAGCTACAGCTTGCTCGAATGGCAGGCTGTAAAACTGACTTTCTTTGCACCCTGTAAAAGGAAATCATAGGTAATAGTCATCACATACAAACAGATTCGCAAATATTAATCGGTTAGGTTTTTCATGTCCTACATAATTCGTGTCCTTCGGATCGCGTGCAATATTATAACACATCTCTCCCCAAAAAGAAACAAACAAACAAAATGATAACCGCCATCTTACCGTCTTCTCCATAAAACTCGTTATCGTGAACAGAAAAGAGAGCATTGCTCAACAAAGACGACAACAGAGACAGCAATGGGGTAATGGCGCCAGCCTCTTGCATCGAAAGATTTGTTCCACGTGATAGCAGCTCTAACAAAGAAACTTCTTTTCTGAAATGCAACAGTATTTGTTTAATTCAGTTAAATACCTCTATGACGTTAAAATAAAGTACGGCAAAAGGAACAGAATAAGCTAGAATAGGTATGTCCCATGACTTGGGCGCGATAACAGCTCTAACAAAGAACCTCTTTTCTGAAATGAAACGGTAGTAGTTTACGTCAGGCAAAGACCTCGATAATGATACAACAAAGCATAGGAAAAGAACACAAAAGGTATGCCCATGACTTGAGCACGCTCGTAAAATAAAATAAAAAAAAATCACCTTCAGTATAAATCTATAAAGCACGAGCGTGATGAAGCGCAAGTGAAGTACAGCTTAATACACTGAACGCGCACTGTGCGCGCACTATATAACAGTTTTGTCACAAGAAAAAACTCACCCAGTACTTGTAAATACAGTTGCAGACTGTACATTGCGCCAGAGTTCTCTTACGAAGACGGGGTTTAACGCCAGTGTATAGAGAAGCCTAAAGAGAGACAAAAGTAGGTCAGACTACTTGGATCTGCAAAAGACGAATCTACGAGACAATAATGGCCAGGGGCACGATTCTCGAAAGTCCGGATGATTAGCAGGCCTGGAAAACCGTTGCTGTTTACATTCAAGGTAGAAGTTTCAATAGTTTTGCAGATAATATGATAAAAATATCAGTTCACAAAACAGATTGGACTGACTTGTTACCTTGGACACGTCAGTGCTGTTATTCTTTCGATTTTGATTTGAACATTTGACTTCGGGCCTGAAAAGTTACTAGAACCATCAAGAAACGGGCCCCAGAACATACACTAGGAAGGATTCAATATATACTGTGTGCACTAAATGGAAAACACTGAAACTCTGAAACATTTAGTTCCCAGTTTATCACGCACAGATTCAAAGCCAATGAATGTCAGCTTAAATTGTATTTTCAGCATGTTGGCCGGTATTATTTCCTGGGCTTAATAACCTACGATGCAATATATTGGGACTAAAAATCGCAGACTGTTTAGCGAGTGTACTGAAGCATTCGCCACCACGATCCTTGACGACCCAGTTGTCCAGGGGAAAAAATAATTCTTCTTGAGTGAATTTTTTAGACCAAAATGACCCGACCACAGTTGCAGAGCTGCAAATAATATAATATTTCTTGAAAGAACATATTTCCGGCTCAGTCGCCGTTTTGTCGGACAAAACAAAAATGTGGTCAGACTCAATCACGGGCGCATTATTTGTGTTTCACGAAAATTATGCATGGTGCCGTAGGCGCAATCGTAGGTGTGGGATTCCTAGGTTGACTGTTGCCTAGTCCCTAGGCTTCATTATTCCGCGCGGCTAAAGCGTTCCGGGCCACGTGGTCCAAGCGAAGAAGTGAATTGACCGAGAGGGACTGGGAAAACGCCGGACATGCACTAGGCAAGGTTGACTGATTACTGCCAACCATTCACTACAGAAAGTTTTATTTTTATTTTTATATTTATTATTATTATTATTATTACTATTATTATTATTATTATTAATTTTTTTTTTTTTTTTTTTTTTTTTTTTACGACCATTCATATGACCTCAAGTTATAGTATCAATCTTTTGCGAAATGATACTTTTTGGTATTCATTCCGTCCGAACATCGTGTCCGACCACAGTTAGACATCGTCGGGCATGGGCCAATTTTAATTGGGCATTGTTCGTTGGTCGACTCTAGTTCGCAACTCTGCAGTTGACTATCGTGTGTACGTAGATAAGTAACCACGTCACCAGTCAATCTTATCGTTCCAGACATGGACAAGCAGTAACTAAACGAAACGTCGCAATTTAATTTTAACAACTCAGATAACTACATCGCGAGAGAGACAAAAATTTTCTTTAGTGCGGTCACTCTGAGAAATGGGGTTACTACCAACCTTGTCTTATGGATGGGTAGCCTGTTCTCTGACATCAAGAAATGACATATGTTACAAAGTGCAGTTATGACTTCTGATTCATGTACCACTCCTGTGTGCCTAGAAATGATTTTAAAAATTACGTCAACTGCTTTACTCCTAGAGTGAGTTATACAGTCAACTCTCTCTTAACGGACACCTCTATAAGACGGACACCTCTGTAAAACTGACACCTAGAGTTGGTCCCTGCTTTTCTTTACTCCCCTTATTTGACTCTCTATAAGAAGGACATCTCTCTAAGATGGACACATAGTACCGGTCCCAAAGGTGTCAGTCTTACGGGGAGTTGACTGTAGTCAGATGGTTTGCCATTATATATTTCTTTTGCATTCGACCTTTTGCATCTCTATGGTGTTACCATTCAAATAAAACCTGGTAAAACGTTCGTCTACTGTTAAGTCAGTATACTAGTTGGTATGTACCTGGTCACAAGAGATTCCAAGGCCTTGACATGCTCCTTTGAATCAAGAACATCCAAACATTTTTCTCGAAGGATTTCAAGTGCAGGCTGTAGGCAAAGAAACGACAACAGTCGTTACCACATGCATCAATATAGGTAACGATATACCACAAGATATATGCAAGGATATCATTTATGATCATAACACATTTCTAAAGGGCAAATTATATCATTGCCAAGTACGATCATTGCAAAATATATGTGAAGGAGATTAACACCAAGAACGCGTTTAGGAGGTTCCAGTATTCTGATTTCAAATGTTGAAATGTTGAAGCTGCTCTCTTGTTTTAAAGCCGACACTAATGCATGAGCCTGCCAGAAAACTGCAGGATGGCAAAGAACTACCGACACCTTACGGTCTGGGCCTTGGCTTCCGTCATGTCTCAAGGAATTGACTCTCTAAATAATAAAACTTTCTTGGGTGAGCGAACAATTCTTCAGACCAGTTGGACTCCCTCCCCATTCCTCCCTTCATAATGTATGCCTTTGCAGTGTCTAAAGATCAAACGTTTGTTTGCTTTTGCAATAAAATCTTCATAAAACGATAAGCCGCTCGCTTCACAGAAAATATGGCAGGAAAAACGTGGGACTACATTGACGGTGGAGTCCGAACCAACTCAGAAGTTTCAATCCCTCCTTAAAGTACGTGTGATATTAGGGAGAAACTCTAGTTTACGGTAGCTCTTAAAGGTTTGACTTGTTTTGCAAGATTTGCCTACAGATAAGCTTTGCAATGATGCCCATACCTGAAGAGGATCAACAGCCATTTCTGATTCACTGTCGCTGTCCTCATCATCAGAACTGGCCGTTGCTGGTACAGAAAATTAAAGCAGATTAACAACACAGGATAGTAAGTTGTTTGTCTTGAGTGTTTGAGGCTGTTTTTATGATAAAGAAGGCATGGGAATCGCACATAAAAATTCAAGCACAACTTAAAGTAAGGAAATATGGGCAGCAAAAACGTGCAAATTGTTTTGCGACACTGCTGCTAAACGAGATGAAAAGCGATGTTGCGAATTTTACCACCCTAGAACCAAACTTGCAAAAAATAAGGTTGTTGTAGGTAGCGAAAAGTTGTTTTAGAAAACAGAGTAGTTCTAATTTTTGCAACAAACTCTGCACATGTCGCACGTTTTACTGGCTAAAGGCAAACTTGTTTTGCAGCAAGTGATGTAACTCCTGTGTATGGCGTGACTCCCGCGTAATTTTATCCAATCAGAAAAGTCAGTATTAACGCTACTTGCGGTGAACTAATTTGCTGCACGAGAGGTTTGAGCGTTGGTGGCAAAAAGCGTATTTTTTTAGTTTAAAAAACAAATTGCACGTTTTCGCTGCCTGTTTTACTGTAGAAATATGTAATTTCTTCCTTCCTTTTCCTTTCTGATGAGTTAGATGCTTTTTAATTATTGATATAACGACAAAAGCAGCAACAATACTTACCTGGACGAGGAAGTTGGACTAACAAGATTTGCAGCACTTGAATATATCTTTTAACCATAACAAGATCAGGAGACGATCCTGAAGCAAATACAATAAACAATACTGTTGGCCAGAACCTCTTTAGAACCTCTAATTTGATAGATTCTTGTTGGCCCAAAGCTCTATTGTTTCAGAGTTGGGGTTCATTGTTAGTTTTGTTTGGGTTAGGGCTATCTATTGTTTTCTAAACCAATCCTGCGTGAGCCGTTCTTACAGCTTCCGACCCACCCAAATAATACATGTATCATCACAATACGTCGATTCAGTAGTAGATTCAGAGTTGGGGTTCATTGTTAGTTTTGTTTGGGTTTGGGCCATCTATTGTTTTCTAAACCAATCCTGTGAGCTGTTCTTACAGCTTCCGGCCCACCCAAATAATACATGTATCATCACAATACGTCGATTCAGTAAGTGTTGTGAATACTTAAGTACATCATAAAGACTTGCTACCGGTAAATGATACTAGAGACCTTGAGATTCTAAGACGAGTACGACTACCAGAACGAGATTTGCTCAAAACTCAGTAGTGCGCGCGCGTGAACCAGCGTCTTTTTGGCGGGAAAACAACATTGCCGTCGTCATTCCACTACGAGTTTTAACAAGAATGTCGTGGTAACGGAAACAATTTATAAAGTACAGCGCGCAAAGAAAGTAGCGTCCGATAGCCCGGGGCTAGTGGATTTTGCTATCGGGCTAGTAAATTCTGTTTTTGCAGGGATATGACTTTAGCTCCTTCACTAAAGATAACAGTGTTAATTTTTTGGGTGAAAAAGAAGTGCAATGAAGCTTTCGGGGTGTCTATAATTTGAGAATACGCGAAAAAACGTTAAGTCAAATCTCGAACTCGTAGTCGTTCTCGTCCTAGAATGTAAAGGTCTCTAATGCAGCATGGGCACCCAACGACGGTTCCCTCTTACATACATTAAAAACTTTTTTGACTACAGTGTATGAGTATCCAGAGTAGTTTTAGATCTCCAGAAATACATTCTTAGCGGCGCTATAAAACTTGTATCTGTATTTTCGTTGGTTGAAGCAAATTTCCAACCAATCAGAATTCAAGCACTACCCAGATCTGGGTAGTGACGCGTCATCAGTATGGAATCTCTGCTGTCGTGACAGATGGTCAAAACAAGCGTGATCAGATTTTTACGAGTGATAGAAGGTCCAAACGCGCGTGATCAAATTGCGTTTTATGCATTCCCTTCATTCTTAGTAGAAGTCCAAACGAATGCCGGCTACATACAATTTCGGACCTGCGCACAAGCTACCCGGTATAGTACGAACGTAGTCTAAAACAGCAACCGTAGCAATAGAATCCAGCCTTGTTTGTGATTGGGCGAAAAGGGCCGGTATAGTACGAACATAGTCTAACATAGCAACCGCAGCAATAGAATCCAGCATTGTTTGTCATTGGGCGAAAAGGGCAACTATGGTACGAACAGAGTCTAACATAGCAACCGTAGCAACAGAATCCAGCCTTGTTCGTCATCGGGCGAACAGGGGCGAATAGACGTACGACCTGGCGAAACGGCGTCGGACGGATCGATTTTCGGACAAAACAAGCACACTAATTCGTACCTAACTGTTTCTCCACAAATGCTAATAGTCCAAACAGCAGCCACGGAGTAGGGTTCACTCCTCTGTTACTTTTTCCTGAATTGTCTGTTTTGGACAGCATCGTTAGAAGCGTCTCTAGCAAGCTGTTAAAGGGGAACTGTGCAGACGGATCAGCTAAAGAGGGCAGCAGGAAACATGTTATCTGTTCTGACATCTCAGGACATAGTATATCACTCACAAGGGCTGAAAATACTTCATGTCTGAAAATAAATTCAAAGTGAAGAACCCAATGAATTAGGTGCTAGTGCCTCAAATTTATCTGTTGTTGTTGTTGTTGTTGTTGTTGTTGTCGTTTTTTTACGATTGGGTGTGAACTTCTTTTTATCCCAAACCCAAACGCCTCATTTCTGAATTGCATCTTTTTACAAAAAATTAGACAGATTAGCCCGGGACACAAAGTATGGACTGACAAAAATGGCATAAAAAGCAAAATCGATAGAAAATGGACGCTGTCCAAACCGACAGAATTAGTGTGGAAATTTTTCTTCATATAAGCGTTTTTGATGGCTCAGTATCGACGTGAGTCCAAAGTGGCGCTGATAAAGTCATCGAGCCTTTAATACATATAAGCTTGATAAATTACCTATCGCTGGCAGTAAACTCAGTTTCCTTCTGATTACTTGTTTGTTGACTGAGGCGAAGAGGACCCACCACCAGATCCTTTATGGCTGCCGCCAGTGGAGTCGGAGGAACAACAGATGGCTCTAAGCTGGAAGGTACTCTAGCATTCAACAGAGCTCGGAGGTACCGAAAATATCCTGGGAAGACCATAAAAGCCAAATCATAGTGTGTTGAAACAAAAAGCTGTAAGGTTAACGCCTTTCTACCCTGTAAGAAAGCTCTCCATTTTGGAGAGTCGCGAGAAGTAACGCGAGTTCGCACGCGAATACGCCGCTCGCTCGCGCGTTAACCAGGCTCGTTTTGCTCGCCACTCGCCCCCCCCCCCCCCCCACCCCGCCTCCCCTTTTTTAATTTTATGAGAATATCGCGGCTGAAATTTGCGAAATTTTAACAATATTTTAAGAATAAAGCCCAAGCTGAGATTTTCAAAGGATGATAATTTTGTGTGTTGAAAATTGTAAATACAATACAATTACATATTATAAAACTTATTCCTTTCTCTAAACGGCAAAACAAGCCAACAAAACGAAAAAACCTGCAATAACTACAATCGATACCCGAATATATTCTAGAACGGAAATGTCATAAGCTATAATTCAAGAATAACACACAGAATATTTTCAGCCTAAAATCGGCAGAAAAAAGGAATGTTTTAAGGAAAAAAAAATGCTCACCATTTCTGACAAGATAAACAGTTACCATGGCTGCATCCTTTCTGCTTCCAGCAGGATCAGATGCATTATGGAATGAATCATAAGAGGTAAACACTTCTAACATACGCAGTTGAATGGCCACCGGTTTGGACTCGTTCAGCGATGACTCTAGTGAACTGTAATAATAAATCGAAATCAAAAAATCAAAAAATCGATCAGTGATCCGAGTTCACTCAGATCATGGTAGATCAAATGAACCGAAGAATCCTTGTCCAGTACAGTGGATTCATCGGTTCATTTGATCTACCATGATCCGAGTGATCTTGGATCACTGATCCTGATCCGGATCATCCCAAAGGAACGCACCCTAAGATTCAATTAAAATAATTAGATCATCTCTTATTTTAAGATGAACGTTCTACAATACATTGTAGTACTTCTTACTTATACATTATTTTACAATATGCAGTTTACACACATACACTGTACCTGCTACAAGTCAATAGAAGGCATTTGATTTGATGTAACCAACTGGAATGATCTTCAGATTGTAATTGATTAACAATGTTACGATTCTTCAGAAGAAACTGGCACATCCAAATCTAGACAAAAAAGTTCAAATATTATAACAAAAATATAAAGTGAGGTCATTATTAAGCTAGACCTTGACTAGACTTACTACAAGTCGACCTCTTGGCGAGCGGAGCAAGCCTTGCTTGGCCACGAAGAGGCTGACCGCGAGCGACGAAGTCGCGAGAGGTCCCGCGCCATATGAAATCCGACAAAGGACTTTTTTGAAAGTCTAGCCCTTGACCAGTCTCATATTTATTTCATAGTCCAAGAAATGAAGGTGAAATCACAAGAAGGAAGAAAAATAAGGTAACTGTATGTGTCCTACACTCATTGTGAAATGTGAATATGAACTTGAAGGATCTAATGAGAAAAAGTGGACTGCAAGCGGCCTATTATTAAGCTCAAAATAAGATTTAAGAAATGCAAAATAATGATTTTTTGTCCTTGCAAGGTCATATGTCTAGCCTGGGACCAGGTTCCACTGTGAGGGGGAAAGGCAGAAATGTCTACATGTAAGTAACCATTTTGGTCGGAAAGAAAAAATGTGGTTGGACTCAATCCATTGTGTACGGTACATTTGTAGGTGTGGGATTCACAAGTAAATTGATTATTAATTTTGCTATTATTTCTTGCAATAACGTAACTACAATTCACACACAGCAGACTCACAATTTTATATATCTGCAAAATGATGGTCTCTGGTATAACTTTGTCCGTTAATCATGAATTAATGTCCCTTTGATCATACTTTTTTTGTTTTGTTAAATTGTTTATTTTTTTAACTGGATTTTATAGGTCATCAAGGGCTAATTTTGTCTGAGATCACATTGTCTGATGACTTCAGGACTGGAAATACACGTAGCTCCTGTCCACTAGTATGGGACAAGTAGATTTTCTTGCTGGGCAAGTACATGTAACTCTCGACACTTACTTGCCAAAGGGGTTTCTGGACAAGTTATCCTCTCACTATGAATGTAAATGTAAATCTAGACAAGTTATCCTCTTGAGCACTATGAGTGTAAATCATCAACTAACATGAGGAAGAAGTGGCCCTGGGCAAGCAAAGTGTGGGAGCTGTTGGCGTAAAGGATGTGCTGGAATTCAAGGTGGTCTTTTTAGCCTTCGACCAATCATTACCTGCAGCTCTACATTACTGTTTACGGTGTACATGTACACATTAATTAGTGATAAAAAACATTGCCTGGCACAGTAAATAATGATACACCCTTACCAATCGCTGACTGTCTTTTGAGTGACAGTAAAAGAACAGAAGCCTTTGTAAAAGAATTTTAACAGCAGGTGCAGCTGGGATGACTTTGGATTTTTCCACTGAATTCATTGTCTCATCAAAAGCACTTCTATGAAACTCATACTGAAAAAAGAGTAAAACACGGTAACATAATGATCATACAAATTTTTTTCCCTATTAAATCCTTGCCGAATGTCCAGAGAAAACAGCCAAAATTTCTCTGGCTACACAACCACTGGTTTTCCCACAAAATGACATCTAAACCAAATACATAAATTCCAAACTGTTGATCCATCAGTGCCCAAAACTTAGACATACTGCATCTGCAATAATGCTTCCCTATCAACAATGCACAAATACTGCCTGTACAAAGATATCCAGGAGTATTAACAGAGAAGCAAAACGTTCTCACACATAATGCAGCTCAGTATTTTTTCCGGATATATAAAAATAAAAATAACACGTTACACAGTCAGAACTCTTGAAGAAACTTATCTGACAGCATTGTTATTTCACAACTGAGAAAAATACCTGTTGGTGCCGTATCCATTCTCCACGCAGAAAAGACTGAATTTTGAGAGCACTAGCATTTTGCCTGCGCAATTCCTACGTTAAGAAAAAAGAAGGGAAGGTAATACTGAAGAAATTCATGTACTGCACACATGTACAAATGACAGTACATCTTCCACAACGATCAGGGTCAGGTGTCTTCTTCAGGTGTGCACTGTGATAATGGCAGATTGGGATTGTAAAAGAAAGTACAGCACATTGTAGGGGTGGGGTGGGGCGGGGGGGCAACAAAGTATCTTGGCATCTTGGCCCTGAAGGCATTGGTTTAAATGCATGGAACAGGCTGACCGCAACCTCCGGGACGTTCCTAAATAACACGGTACCCAGGTATGAGTCTCCCAGATACAGCACACTTCATATAGTGTCTTGTTAAAATTTGGGGACAGGGTCATGGGGGTGCTGCAAAAGAAACACGTCTTGGCATCTCTGTCAAACAGCACTAGGTCTGCTATTGAGCCCCAACAGTCTAATTCTACAAAGCTCAAGCTCAGACCATGTGACGCACATCTACAGTAGATTATCTGATTTACTACAGACTACTGAATCACCAGATGCATTACATAACAGCCTTTCTACGATTCAGTGCTCCTGGGTGGATTTGAGGGTTGGCCAAGGTGACCGCACCCTCCACCCCCCTCCCCACTGCTGCTCCATGACAATATGAAATACAACACATGCACAAGAAAAAAAAGTATATGTGGCATTTACTCTTTAATTCCTTTACCGGTAATTACAAATTATAAAAATAATCAAAATTACCTCTCTTTTTTGCCTTTCTGCCTGAGTTCTTTGAATCAAGGATGTCCGCTGTTCCTATCGGGATTTACAAGGATAATAATGAATAATACTGAAGGGGTGCAAGGATAAACTTCCCCTGAGCATCTCTTGTTCTTATATCACTATTTTTCCCTCATCTCACAACAAGGTTCGTACACTTCTTTTGCTGTAAAATTCAAGGACTTTCAAGGACCACATCTTTAAATTTCAAGGACCTTATTTATTACTTTTAACTGAGGTTCCAAATAAACTAGAAAAATATTCTTTAAATAATGGACATTTTTTTCTTAATGGCAAACATTTTTATGAAAATTCGTTTGTGAATGCTTATCAAAGAATTACCAGCTTTCGTGTTGAACAAGACAAAAATAGTAACACTGACGATACTTCTTATCAGATGTTCTTCAATTAAAATTCAAGGACTTTCAAGGACCAAAATGAATGAAAGAGAATTTCAAGGACTTTGAAGGCCTTGAAAAACGACTTTTAAAATTCAAGGGTTTTCAAGACGCACACGAACCCTGTCACAAGGAAACACTGGGCAGTGTAAAGAGAATCTAGAAGTCTAATTTATTAGTTTTCCAAATACTTCTCCCTTATCATACAGCAACTGTAAGTATAATTATGTACGTCATAGATTTAAGGATTAGCACAGTTTGTTAGTATGTAGCCTTCTGTAATATGAGAGGCCCTGGGTCTGATTTCCAGGAGTGACCTCAAATCCTTGTTTTCCCTTCTTTTTTGTCTACCAAGCTTTAGCTCTAAATGCCCGTAAAACAAATGGGCGCAACTAGATTGTGTTCTACTACACAGTTCGGAATATCCCTAAATTTAAGGACAGGGCCAACTGGTCACGCGACACTTTTCAACCAATGAGAAGGCGCGTTTGTGTTTATCAACAAACAAATCAAAACATCGCCCCAGTGATCAAAAATTTTCAAAACAACGGACGGAGTCGGACAGAATCAGTCATTGTTTCGAGGTTCTCAGGCATATTTTTAAGACTTTTCATGAGGCATACACAATTTTTTTAAGTGGACAGCGTATCGGAAGCCATATTGGAAGTGTCTCGTGAAATATTCAGCACATTTTGTGGCTTATTCTTCTTTTATCTTTTAAACAACGCGATGTATAGGAGAGATTTTGGTCGGCTTTCAAGGTAGGTGAACAACTTGTATCTATTATTTTTTCGATTCACAGATTTTTTACGAAATTCTAGATATTTTTCCTCGATTGTCATATCGATTAACTTTTATCATGTTGAATGTGGGGGTGGTAGACAACCTAGAATTTTGGTAAACAATTTTTGAATTCCGAGGTCCAAAACACGTAGGTTTTCCACTCCCGGGTTTCTCACAAAAGCCGTGTTATTACTTTTTTTCGCATAAGTACGAGCCTTTGCCTTTTTTCTTTTCAAGGCCAAAACAACTTTATTAGTGTTATGGATATTCACGTCCAACATCTCGCCTCACTTTGCCGAATTTGCGGGGATGAAATTGAAGATCACAAGCGCAAGGTAGATACTAACCGCTTTGTTTCTGAAATTCACTAATCTGGAAAGATTTAATGTTGTTGGATTCTCCAAATGTTCATCCGCCGTTAAAAAAACAATCAAAGAAACAAGGCAAATCTCAATTGTAAATGCTGTATTTCGCTACTCATTGAACATGCACTGATTATCTGGGATAAAATTAAAACGTTGCAGGTACTACAGCAAGCAAAGAAAGCACCAGATGCGTGAAGTCAACACGAAACAACACAAAAAAAAAACAAGAAAAATTAATAAATTTCAACTACTTTCAATTCTGGTTATGATGACTGGTTCTTTGATTCTTGTCCTGTAGAAGTTAATAGGTAGTACCAATGCTTTTTTGTACGATCTCAACAAATTTTCACACTCTCTCTAAGGCTATTTTTACACGGGACGAGTTTGCTTCTATCAAAAATCTTGCAAGCCATGCCAGTGAAGCCACAACCTCTGCGATCGGTCCGGAATCAGTTCGAACACCCCAATGATTCCTTGCAATGATTAATGCTCTATATTCTCTTACATGACATGTTTTCTTTGAAATATTAAATGTGCAACCTAGACGAGTACTGTAAGCTCATCTTTAATTCTGTCCGACTCCGTCCGTTGTTTTGAAAATTTTTTATCACTGGGGCGATGTTTTGATTTGTTTGTTGATAAACACAAGCGCGCCATCTCATTGGTTAAAAAGTGGCGCGTGACCAGTCGGCCCTGTCCTTAAATTTAGGGATATTCCGGACTGCTACACACTCTATTCTTAGTGGAAATCCAAGGAAATGCAGCCATGACTACAGATTTTGTTGATCTATGCACTCCATTCTTAGTGGAAGTCCAAACTAATGCTAGCGACTTTTGTGCTGCTTGTGCATAATGGCAACATGGAGATTTGGATTGCAGGCTCCCCTGATTGCTTGCAATAAGAAGAACACCTCTTATTATTCAAAGCAAATTTTTCTTTCATTTCATTGGCTGAGAGCCCACCACGTGACCTGGAAATAATTGCCTACAAATACATTGTGTAATGTTCTGCTCAGGCGCAATGTCGTCCAACTGAGTTTGGCTGCAAAATAATATTCTGCTCTTGGGCAAAAGAAACCACGCTTTTCTCCTTCTTGCGATCACTTTTGCAAAAAAAATGGCAGATTGCTTTGCTTCCCAAGGATATTCATTAAAAAACAACTTGGTTATCAAATGATAAAACAGTAAGAATATTATTCAGTATTATTGAACTCAGTTATCACATGTTATTACTTGCCGAAGCCAAAGGCTTTGGTATTCGGCTTTGGCAAATAATTTATCTGCTTGCCACTGACAAATCACAATATTTTGCTCAACCTCGTCCAATAATTGTTAAATATTACACCCCTAATGGCTGGTCCCTCAGCATATGCAGCGCTACAGTATTTACCACGAGTGTCTGTCTCAATAAAACAAAAGGATTAGTCATAGAGTATAACAGTAAATGTTTAGTAAATGTTTAGTCACAAGGGCGTACTATCCGAATGCCAAAATACCGTATATGAAGAAAGAAAGTATACCACGAAAAGATTACCAGTCTGAAAGTTTAGAATGTCCTTAGAATAGTATTAACTTTCTGTGGTAGAATACAAATCAAGACAAACTCACCTTCTTACTTGCTCCACCCAGGGAAACAACTCTTCTACTTTTAAACTGTCCATCAAACGAAAACATCGCTATCCAAAAACGAGAACAGAGATCGATCTAGTACAATTTTTAGGCAACAAAACCCAACTTTTCTACAGCTTGCATAAGAAAATGTTGTCGTTATCATAACTTCGCAACCTCGCAATCACTCTGACACTGCAATTAAGAAAAATTGGAAACCAGGCTACCAAAAATGTGTCACCAGGCCTTCTCAGCCATTCAACATGGCGGAAAGGTTGAGCTTGCAGCTTGCATTCGCGTTAATCGCGCTGATTGCTGCTATATTCTACAGCGGCAAAGCGCAGTTCGTTTTAAACA
Organism: Porites lutea; assembly: GCF_958299795.1. Classification (NCBI taxonomy): domain Eukaryota; kingdom Metazoa; phylum Cnidaria; class Anthozoa; order Scleractinia; family Poritidae; genus Porites; species Porites lutea. The sequence goes on from NC_133212.1 coordinate 16,348,306, forward strand.
AGATTAATCAGATTATCCATGGGAAAAGAGGCTGCTCTCCGATCGTCAGTATTGGACAAGTCACGCTTCATTACTTTGGATTTCGAGGAAGGGCTGAGGGGATTCGACTTATGCTTGAAGACTTCGAGATTCCTTACGCGGAAACAAACTATTCTGCCAACGATTGGCCTCGAATAAAAGAGAAAGGAATAGAAACGGGAATGTTTACTTTTGGCCAAGGTATGCAAGGAAGGCAATCCAAAATTCGATTATAAACAGGCTAGAAACATCGTACACTTAATATGCTAAGCAAATTTTCAAAGCGTATTTTTTTTCTTTTGTATTCTTTATAAAATTTTCATTCAAGTCTTCAAGTTTTCAGTTTAAATGCTTTTTTTTTTTCAGATAACTTTTCTTTCTTTATCTATTGAGGTTCATCTTTTTTTTCGAGTTCTAATGCAGTATTTTCGACATTAATTTGCAAATCTTTGGTTAGAGAGCTCAAAGAAAGCGTCAATACAGGCCAATCATTCAGTGCCATGACATTAAACCGAAGGGTTTAACTCATAAAATATTAATACTGGGTAATATGTTTGTATACAGGGAAACCAAGCGAAACTTTTTTCTTAAAATGAGAGTTCCTATTAGTTATTAAAGATGAATACTTAACATATTCATTAATTTTTAAATGAGTCTGTTAAAAGTATCCTAATCTTATGCTAAGGATGAGTCTGAGATAGACGATGGGGAGCTAAGTGTCTAGAGCTAAATTAAATGAAAGAGTGGCTTAATGACCAGTAACTAAAAACACATTTATAATGCCCTATCCCTTTACCCCAATATCTACATGAAAATTCTCCTGACCCGGCATTGTCCACCATGTTCTAACCACAATGAAGATTACATCTAACATAGACCAATTTAGTTAGGCTGATTTCGCTCAGCCAGAGTAAAGATTTAAGTGATGAGTGATGACCATGATTTGGTCATCATGTAACCTTCCTTACTTGTATCTCTGAAATTAATGATAAAGATACAAATTTATTATAATAATAATAAAAATCAAAAAATATTTTTCCAAATATCAGCTTTTTTGTGTGTCATTTTTATTATTCCTGTCATTTTAATTTAATGACTGGAATAAAGGTTGAAATTTACCACTATGATTCACCTGTGTGGTATTTTTTTGTATTTTATTTAATACTTACAGTTGTGTATATTAATTATTATCATGATTTCTGTTTTTCAGTTCCAGCCATTACAACTTCTACTGGATTACAGCTTGTTCAAAGCAAAGGTTTGTTAATCAAATCCATAACAATATTTCATCAAACTTTTCAATGATGTCTACAGATTAGTGGCAGATCCAGACAAGGGAAGGAGGTGTGTGTGTGTGTTAGGTGGGGGTAGGGGGGGGGGGGGATCATCCAGACCCTGAGAGGGGGGCCTGGTCTCCACCAAAAGTTTTTGTGGCCCATCAGGTCTCAGTTTGGCATAAAAATTGGTGGGGGTGAAGGGGGACGGGGGACGGCCTCCCGGGCCCCTCCCCTGGATCCGCCACTGCAGATCATCATCATCATCATCATCATCTTTATTTAAAAACACGGTAAATACATCAGGCATTAACAATTTAATATAAAGCTACAACTTAAATACGAAACTATGTATACAGATTAATATTCTATAATTTAAAATATTGCTAACTATTAAGGAAAAGTAAACTAAATTAAAGCCTGTTTTACATGAATCCCGTGTCGGAATTAATTAAGAATCAGAATCAGTCAGAGATGTTGCTTGCCTAGCAGCTGAGGGTAGACTGTTCCAGAGGACTGCACCACTATAGGCAAAGCTATTTTTGTAATGGTTAGTACACGGCAATGGTATTGCAAGCTTATTATCAGAATCGCGCAAATTGTAAGAAGTAATCACATCACTCCGTTGAATGAATTTCGAGGACAAATAATTCGGTGCGAGGCCGTTTAAGGACTTGTAGACCATCTCAGCCTTTAGTTTTTGACATCGAGCTTCTAAATTGTCCCAGCCTAATTCTTTAAGCAGTTGGTTGGCGTCAGCATCATAACTAGAATGGGTAAGGACGCGGACAGCATGATTTTGAAGTCTCTGTAATTTGTCAGATAATGTTTTGGCACAGTTACCCCAAACAACACTACAATAGTCGAAGTGTGACTGAACTAACCCATGATAGATATTATGTAGAGTAGCAGGAGGAACACAGCGACTTATTCGTTTAATAGATCCAATACCAGAAGAGATTTTTTTAGATATAGCGTTGATATGATTACTCCATGTTAGATTTTCATCAATTAATACACCAAGAGACTTGGTAAAATCGACTCTGTTTAATTGTGTGCCATTAATTTCTAGATGGTCTATCCCACGGATGTAAGTGACATTATTTTGGGATATATTTTACAGTGTTTGATACAATTGCTAGTCCACTAGCCTGGGGCTAGTGAAACTTTAGGCTGGGCTAGTAAAAATATGCCTCTACTAGTTAGTCCCTAGACCAGTTTAATAGTTTAGTTGACAAAATTGCTTTTCTAAAACTCTTCAACTTGGGAAGTTCTTTTACTAAAATGCTATATCTATTTAGTAGTTTGCCATAAGCATTTAACGTAAACAAAGGACTTGCTATCTATATCATAGTCTGCTCCCTTGAAATCAATTTTTGACTCGTCCCAATTCTCTGGTAGCATTAACTTCCAAGATGGCGGGATGGTATTATTCCCCCCCCGCCCCCCCCAAAAAAAATCCTCGATGGCGCTGCAAACTATGCCTGCTTTGCAGGCTATCAACATTGTGGTAGTATTGTACGACTGACTCACAAAAAGGAAGCCATGTAGGAAGTAGAATAGAGAAGACTGGTTCCTAACCCCCTGATATTTTTTCTGGGCCTTTTTTTGGACCAGTGGCTTGCCCTCATGGGCTAGTCATGTATTTCACTTACTAGCCCATTGCCTGGTTTCCAAAAAAGTCAGTGCATGTCAAGGACTGTTTTGTGGCCATTATTTTTTTCACAGTGCAAAATGTCATGTCTCTCACAGTGGAAAACTGGTTAGGTCCAGTTTGAAGGACAAGCAAAGGATGGAACCTTGCATTGGACATAATCTATTACTTGCAAATGCGTATAACTAAAGAGACAAAAGAAAATATTACTGACTAAAGAACTACATAATGTCTTCGAAAACCCAATAAAAAATCTTTAACACTACCAAATTTGTTTGTTTGCTTTGTTTTCTTCTGCCTTTTGTCTCGTTTTGTTTTGTTAATTTGTTTTGATTTTTTTGTTTTTGTTTCTTCAGTCATAATGCATCATATTGGTCGGTCTGTGGGACTAGACTGCGACTGTTCAGATATTCATACCTGTGAAATGCTGGTTTTTGGTGCAGGTAAAACAGCTTAGTTTAAAAATAGTCCTTATGCTTTAAGGCAAATTAGAGAGAACATACATGTAAAGTGTATTAAAATAATATCACCTTTACAATATCATTGTCCTTTAAGCACTCATTCTCCCCAGTGTCTCAAGAAAGTGCAACAGAATAGGTTTCCCCTAAACTCAACCTGCAAACTTCTCAGTGCAAAGTCATATTTAATAATAAATAAAACAGTGGAAAACTTAAGGAAAAGAGAAAATTTTAGAGAGTCCAACATCAGAAATACAAAACACATATATTTGTAGAATAAAGTTATGTGCTTCATCAAACTTCATAAATAACAGTCATGAATGTTCATTTGAAAAAAAAAAAAGAAAAACAAATACCTCTGATCCTTTGTTGTGGGAATCTTGTTTGTCTTGTTCTTCTCTCCAAGCTGAAGTTATGGTGTGCATTATTTATTTTATTATTTATTTACTTTTTTTCACAGAGGACTTAAGAGGAAAGCTTGGCCCAGTTCTTTACAGTACAAACTTCTCTGTAAAGAAGAGAGATGAGCACCTTCAGTCTACAGTCTTCACCTGGCTGTCATACTTTGAGAAGCTTGCTCCCGTTAATTCTACCGATGAGGGCATCGACGGCTTGTACTTTGCAAGTGAACGGCTCACCTGGGTTGACTATGTTCTATTTGATCTGTTAGACACCTATGTTGAATTCGGAAAATTAGCCTTTGATGGCCAAGCAGAAGTGATAGATGTATTGGCTAATTTCCCAAGGCTTAAAGCGTTTTATGAGAATTTTGCAAGCCGGCCAAGGATTGCTAAGTACTTAAGAGCAGAAAGAAGAGTTCCGTTTAGACTCTAAGATCAGAAGAGTGGTTTATCCGTTGAGAAGTGATCTCCTTCACTTTTGTCCTTGCCTCAGTTGTTCAAAGGGTAGATAAAGCGACCCTCTGCATGGATAAATTTCTATCCAATGGGTAATGCAATACTTGTCCGCTGGATAGTGATTTATCCGGATTCTATCCGGTACATAGCGCTATCCAGCATTTGAACAACTCACTGGGGCCAGGTTCTTGCTGTAAATTAATCAAGTGTAAATAGTTTTAGCATGATTTAACTTATTTAATGGACTTGAGAAGCAGTCTCAATGGACTCAAAGAGTCAGGATAAGATTAAAAATGTCACTATCATAAAAAAAAAATTAAATCTGAGTACATTTTTCGGAATGTAACCATAGCAACTTTTTCGCAATCATAAATAATTTATTACCCACATTCATTACTGAGAGATCACCATTCACTGTCTTAAAAAGTTTTAAAGTTTAGTCATTGTCACTAGCTAAAGGACATCTATCTTTTAAGGCTTTTTAAAGATTACATTTTGCATTAGTGTGAAGCGGTAGAAAATAAATCACCCTTTCAGAGTACACTGTACACAGTAGTCATTACATTTCAACGCTTAGTGTTATAAATGCCATCATTCTTAAAACAACTAGAGCAATTTTCGTATGACCTTGAAAAATGGTTTCGGTAAGTGTTCTTCACTTGTTTTATCAGCCAGTGGATGAAAAGATCAAAACATAGCCTCTTCGTTTTCCCGTCAAAAAAAAACCCTAGCATGTGAGTACACATGTAACATAAGTCGTTCTTAAAGCGATGAGTCAAAACAAGCACGGTATTCACGTACTTAACTTGTTCTTTCCTTCGAGTAAGCAAACTTTTCCGCGCTTAGTTTTGGCCACCTTTGTAAACGAGAATTGGAATCACACTAAAAAGACAGAAAAATGGAAAACCATTTCCTTTTAGTGTAATTGGTCTTGAGCAGATCTTTAGATACAAAAGACGGAAAAGCGGTGCTTTGAACTTTTAATAAGGCTAGTCAGCCAAAGTGGCGGAATAACAGTTTAAAAATAATTAACATACAATTGACAAAAGCTTATCACGGCAACATACTTGCTAAAAAGTTACTAATGAATTGATCTCTAATGGGAAAAATTGCCGACGGAATTGAAAAACATTATCTGAAGTGGATAAAGAAAAGCATTTGTCAGTGTAAAGCTACTATTTGGTCTTAAGTAAAAATTTGTCTAATGGAGAAAAATTATCAAGCATGAATGAAAATTAAGATAGGAATTATGTCTTATCATAGCCTGATCAGTTATCGTCATGATGTCAAACGTTGAAGTTTAAACTTGACCAGCAAGGACGTGTTGGTGACATTGGCGGGTGAAAAACAGACCGCACCCTTGAACCAAACCAAACATTTTGCTAGCTTGTCTAGAAGTCACAGACCCCATTGGTGGTCTAATGTCGCAACCAGCCTTCACCGTCGGCTCGACACATAAGCTCTTTAAATAAACCAATTTCTTTCATTTTTCACCTCTCTTCAAAACGACACAACGCGTGTCATGTTTGTTTGTTCAGCGCACCACCTAATATTGATGACTTAGGAGAGACTACCGTCTGCCTTCTTCGAATTTTTTTTCTAGTGATCAAATTTACCGTGCTTGCACAACCCTTACATTGTCACAAATAACACATTAAGGTGGCAGTGATTGAATTTTGGATCGGTTCTCCATCATCTAAACGTGTAATTCCAACCGATTCAATCATGAAACGCCTTATAACAAGTTTTTTTTTTTAATATCATGTGTTCATTTTCAACTTCACTTTCTTACGTGATGCGACAGCATGAAAATATGATCAAAGCCGGACATCTTCCGCAAGAAGAAAAGAGAGATTTAAACGTAGTTTAAGTTCCCATTCTGTTTTACAATTATTTCTGGACTTTGATGATTGGCCGCTTAATAGGAAGCCGCTTAATGGAGGCGCAACTTTACTTTTTACCGCTAGTGTAAGAAAATATACCAAAGAGCTTTCTCTGCGCTAGGAAACCTTTTCTTCTTATTCTTTTTTTAATGGCATCATTTTCTTTGATCTAACAACCACTTAGTTTTACGAGCTACCTTGTTACTATCAAATCTATTTCTTAAATGTAATTTGATTTATTTGCCACAGCTGCTTGTTATTAATAATTATTACTATTATCAGGTGATTATCTATGGCTTCTTATTAATTTTAAAGATGTTAGTGAGATTTTCACTTTCCTTTTTTTTCCATTCCTTGTAAATTTACGTGCATGTTTTCGCCAGTTATTTACATGTTGCAAAGACCAACTGGAACGCCTTTACCTACTTAACTTTGGTCACCGCGCACATTTACCGCATTTGATATAGTAATATAGTAATATATTGTAAATCTTCATCTGCTAATAGTGCAAAACAATAAAAATAGTAGTTTTAAGTACATATTCAGATGCTAAAGAAAGAGCGGTGCTTTGAGCGAAGCCAATAAGTTGACTCAGGTTTGGAGGCCGAAGTGACGGAAAAGCAGTTAGGGAATAATTTATAAAGAGCGAAAAAATTGACGATAAGTTAGCAAGTAACACTCTAGTATGAAAGTAATTAAAGACTTTCTCTCCTGGAAAATCATGATTTGCTTAATGGGCTACAATTATCTGAAGTGGGTAAAGAAATGTGTTTGTTTAAAACTACTAATTGACCGTCGGTAAAAACTTGCCTAATGGAGCAAAATCGTCAGTTAAGGATAACAATCAAGGTAGGAATATACATAAGCCATAACTGAAAATTTAGTTGTCTTATAACACCCTTAGTCCTCATGGCCAACGTTTCAAGTTCAAATTTGACCAGCAAGTTTTCAAACACTATTGTGGACCAAGAGTTATCTTCCCTAGCTAAGGCTAGTTATATCATTAGCATCATCTTCAACAGCATCACTTGTCCTTTCACGGTTTTGCTTAACGTGTTGGTGATTTTGGCGGTGAAAAGCAGACCACGCCTTCAGAGTAAACCCAATATCTTGTTGGCTTGTTTAGCAGTCACGGACGCCATGAATGGTCTCTCAGCACAGCCGGCCTTTATCTTGGCAACGACACTGAAACTACTACGTATGACCAGCTACCTCCGCATTTCAGTCTATTACCAGAACTTCGCCTCGCGCGTCCTGTACGTTTGTTCCGCGCTGCACCTGATGTTGGTGACTTTGGAGAGACTTGTAGCGATCAAATTTACAATGCGATACCCGTACGTTGTCACAAACAGAAACATCAAGGTGGCGGTGATCGCATTTTGGATCGTTTGTCTTTGCTTTGAACAAGCAGCACTTATTACGGACCAAACAATATTTACAAACGCTTTTACAGGTCTTGTTTTAACTTCATGTGTTCTTTTCATTTTGGTTTCTTACGTGATTTTGTATAGAGAAACGCGACGGCATGAAAATAAGATCAAAACCGGACAACTTCCGCAAGAAGAAAAAGAGAGATTTCTCAGAGACAGAAAAGCGCTCAAGACAACTGTCTATGTAGTAGGAGCTGTTCTGTTATGTCTGACCCCCGCCGCTGCATGGCTATTAGTAAGTAGTTTTTTGAGAGTTGTAGCGGAAGAACTTTGGGCGCAAATGACTCATGATCAGTTGCGTAAAACAATTGGGCCGACGGTTCGCACGTTTGTCTACTTAAACTCGCTTATTAATCCTCTGATTTACTGCTGGCGACAAAAAGAAATGAGATAGTATGTATTCAATAAATTCTGTAAAAGCCAAGATGTGCATCCGGTTAACTAAATGCAAAGGAAATAAAAACAAAATGCACTGAAATCATCATAAAAACTGGTTTTTAGACTTTTAAATCTTTTTAACATTTAGGGAGCTTTCGATTGACCATGTTCTGGTACAGAACCACATAATCCCCAACTTCAAGTGCTTGAGGTTTTCCACCTTGAGTTCTTGTTTTTTATGAAGACTTCATACCACTTACTTAAAGTCGGGATCTGGGGCCCGTTTCTCGAAAGTCCCGGTAACTTTTCGGGCGCGAAATCAAATATTCAAATCGAAATATAAAGAATAAGAGCGCGGGTCCTGGCTAGCAAACTACTCCACTTTGTTTCACTAACTGATAGTTTTATCATGCTAGATACAAAACTATTGGAACCTCGATCTTTAATGTAAACGGAGACCGCTTACCTGGCCCGTTAATTATCGGGACTTTCGAGAAACGGCCCCCTGAATCGCAAGTGCTACTGCAACTTTGTTTTACGTTTTTTCTACTAAAAATGTTTCATTTCCACACACTTCCCAGGGTCACTTTCACCTTTCTGGCTTTAACAGTAAACAACAGGAAAACGGAGCAATCCAAACGGATATGGCATTGAACATAAAACGCAGACTGAAAAAACTGCCGACAGTTCCCAGTTTATTAGAACTAATAATAATGAAGGTAATGCATTAGGGAGGGGATTGAACTTGGGGGCCCCCGGATTACAATTCCAGCGCTTTAACCTCTCGTTCACGCTGCCTTCGTATGAGGGGTAGGTGGGCAGTTTCCCAGAAGCCTAAATTGATCCAAACCTTTGTTAGGCTGGCATTATAATTCTCTCTGCTTGTTGTTCTTTATCTCATGAGGATCTACCATCCGTGCATGTCATGTAGTGCGAAACGCAGAGCATGCAGGGCATCATAGGAAAGATACCAAAAGAGAAAACACATCCTTTCCATTGGGCCGGTTAGTGACAATCTCGTTCCCAGAGCCTTCATTACCCTTTTCCAGCTAACAGAGCGGAAAAGGCTCGCAGCCTGTGGGGATGAGATTGATGTAGGGGGAAAGAAGGACAATTGGGATCGAAAAGAAGCTGTTAGCGGGGAATGAAGCGGTTGCGAGCACGGTTAGTTTTTCAGTTTTTGGTGCTGATGATGAGGTAAGGATGACCGTCAACAATTCACGGTTCGACTGAAAATGATCGTCTCGGCTGCGAATTGCAAGTAATGCAAGTAATTCTTTTTCGAAGTCTTGCAACACGATCTTCTGGACGCCACAGTTTTGTTCAGTTTCAATATAACCGAGGAAGTTTTCAAGTGTGAACACTTCAAAACTCAGCCGTGTTGATTACCCTAATAAATTAGAACTTTCAGAATTTTCCGACTTACATCTTATTGATCTCTTTGATTAAGAGACTACAGTGGGTATTTAAAATTTTCGTTCAGGATGCAGCACTGCACTTATGTGTATCTTAAAACGTAAGGCCTCAGTATCTTAGTGGACATACTTTGACCTGGATGGAAGCTTGTATAACACTAGGCTATTGGCGCAAAAGCACGTATGCTTAATAGAAGTTCCAACAAGTTGTCGGGGGATCAGACCAGAAAGAATAAACCCACATTTATTAACTGTTATTTTTTTTTTCTGCTCCTCGTCCCCCTTCGCGCCTGTCGGGAGCTCCTCGCTGACCTCGCGCTTCCCTTGCTCGCCTGGAAAACGGGAAAAAATGACGCCTGTTTTACAGGCTATTTCTTTCCTACTTTCAATGTATTGTTCTCTGTGCCACGATTTTCTATCAACTATCTGCGCAGTGCGTTTGCTTTGATCCTGCTTTATATTACACCATGAAATTTTGTTTAACAAGAAAAATACTCTGTTCATTATGTCATGCTTAGATATCTTTATTCTCTTAATAATGTCTGCACAAGTAAATAAAATAAAATATCAATGGAATAACGAGCCTGATTGTATGTCATCTTAAACGATATCAACTATTTGTTGTCATGGTAACAGTGTAACATTTCATCCGCGTGGACCTCATCCACCTTTAACGGCTTGGAAGCATCTTTTGATGCGAACGAAGCAGCATAATTCACCAGCACATGTTGGACTGTGCTTTCTGCACAGATACAGAAGAGCCACACAACCTTTCTGCAAGTTGAGAAAGTGAAAAAATACAGATTTTTAATAATTATAATAATAATAATAATAATAATAATAATAGCAATAATAATAATAATAATAATAACAATAATAATAATAATAATAATAATAATAATAATAATAAGAAGAAGAAGAAGAAGAGTAATTTATGTCCACACCGGTGTACACCGTTTTTACGGAAATAAGTCGGATTTTTCACAAGAGGTTTATTTTAATAATAATTATATATTAGCATGAAGTAATAATAATAAAGATAACAATAATTACTACTACTACTACTACTACTACTACTACTACTACTACTACTACTACTACTAATAATAATAATAATGATAATAATAATAACAAATAGTAGCAAAATATATTGCATGATAATTGGAATAACAGCTGCATTATAGGAACGCGCATTTTTGTTCAGTTTATATCATACCTGAAGTGGTGCAAGTGTTGGAAGAGGTGTGGGGTGTCTTTTGATAACGCATTTGAAGAAATTATCGATACAGGCCAGTTTTTTGCAAGCGTTGTTTCCAGCCAAGTGCCAACATAGCTTTCCTCGGTAAATGCAAGGTCTCTGTAGTAATGGAGTTAACCAACATGTTAGTTAGTGCAAAAAACATTATACAATTCAGTGGCGGATTTAGTCTCCCTCGCAGCCGTTTTTAGTATCGTCACGCAACGGGAGGAGCGTTGCGTGACGATACTAAAAACGGCTGCGAGGGAGACTATGGCGGATTCAGATCTTCAGATAAGGGGGGCGGGGAGGGGGGGGGAGGGGGCGGGGAGGCGGTCTCCAAAAGAAAAAAAAATGTTCGGTCCTCACCTCAGTTTGGTCTAAAAATAAGGGGGGAGGATCCGGGCCCCCCTGGCCCCTCCCCTGGATCCGCCACTGCAGCTGAACCCCTCACGCCGGGCTACCCTTGGGGTACCGACAAATGGCCGCTCAATAGAGGTTCCTCAAGTATTTTAAGGCCTGGGATTAAGGGGTTTTGCCGTTGAAAATGAATGATTGACTATAACTTTGGCATAGATGATGTCGCTGAATCAAAATTTGGTATACATAAACAGCCCATCGTCCTTAACAGTTTAAAGTATAAATGTTGTATTAGTAGGTCACGTGATATGTCACGTGACCATTTTGTTAAAAATGGTAAATTATTGACCAATTGGTGGCCGGTTTAAGCAAAAAAATCGAGCAATAACATTTTTCTAATACATATTGAATATTTCTAACACTTCACGTTTGGAATGACAGTCCATTGCAATTCGAAAAAAAACTATGCTGTAAAACATCATTTTAAATGCCCAGATTTAATCTTGAATTATTTAAGCCTTTAATTTTAAACTTTGAGTACATTCATTCCAAACGTAGAAAGTTAGGTATGTTTAAAATCCTCTTTCGGAAATGCCAAATTTGTTTATCAAAACTAAGTAAATTCGCCACCAATTCGCCAAATTCCTTCATTTTCAATTTTTGGTTACGTGACATGTCACGTGACCATAATGAAACGTTAACGCACAAGAAAACGTGAAGATTTACTCTCGGAGGAAAATTCATTTTGTTCTGTCTCCTAGCGATAGATATTGCCAACCATTCATATGCTCAGAACACCCCTTTGTTACAGGCCTTAAACCCCTTGAGTCGTCATAAATCAGCAGAAACGTCACTTTATTTTGAAACAAAAGTGCGACGAAAGAGGCATTTACTGGTCCAAAATGCAAGCGGTTGTCACTTTCTATCTCGGACTGTTTTTTCCCTTCATCATATTCTTGAATTGGAGCCAAACTTTGCGAGGATCTGTGAATCAAGCGCTTGAATATTGGCCGAATTGGGAACAATGGGCGAACTCTCGTTGGGACGACCGCAGCCAAATTCTTTTCTTCAGTTATTTCGGGACTTTGATTACTGGCCTCTTAATGGAGTTTCGACCGTAACTACAAAAATGAATACGCTTCTGCCAAAAAGACAATTTTAAAACAACAACAGAAGCATAAAAAACAACAACAACAAAAATGATAATAGCAAGGTATTACTATGGTTTATCTCTCAATCCCACCCCCACCCCTGAGATTATTGGATCTAAATGCGCTCTGCTTACTGAGCTTACCCCCCTCCCCCCGAGATTGCTGGAGATAATGGTGCTCTAAAGACTAAGCAACCCCACCCCCACCCTCTAAATGCTCTCTACTGACTGAGCCCTCTCCGTTCTTATCCTCATCAACTCATTAAAAAAAAAAAGAAAGAAAGAAAGAAAGAAAAGAAAAGAAAAAGAAAAGGTTAAAAAATGGTTGTACGAACAATCCAATAAGGTGGTCTTTTTTTGTTGTAGTCATCGTCGTCCTGGGTGGCCGGCAAAGTGTCCTCAGGGAGTCCGTTGTCTCGCAGGACCTGTGCCATTCTTTCATCGTGACGCTCATCCAAAAACTGAAACACAGCTTCGTGAAAAGCCTCTTCAGCGACGGCATAAGCCACGCAGGCGGTCAGGAGGAGAACAGCTATGAACGTCTTCATTGTGTCTTCAAGATCAGTGGAACCAACGACACTGTTCTTTTAGAGGAATAAGAGCCCCTTATGTAGCTACACTGACTTGGTTGATGTCACTTTGCGGTTGCGCAGTCTCTCACAACTACTATGATTAATTAGGGTTACAATAAAAGTGTTTGAACAAGTGAGTTTTGTGCTCAAACCAGCTTTGTTTGACTATCATTGGGTTAAACTAACTTTAGAACTGTTATCAAGCTAAGCAAAAGGAAATGGCACGAAAGACTAAGACAAAAGAATAATAATTGCCAAAAATTCTCCAGTTGTTCATTAATTATCCCCCCCCCCCCCCCCCTCTACCTCTTTTTAAACAATTACTTATTCTTGGTGAGTAGGTAACTCCTTGCAATTATATTAATTGTACTTATTTTTACATAGTCCAGAGGGGCTCCTCTTAGTAATTTCCAATTCTAAACGCGTCGCCACTGTGTTTAACTAACATTGCCTGACTATCAATAAAATTTCGTGATAAGTGTTTTCTAAACTTGAGAGCGCTTAATGATATTTGCACAAAATGGATGGTCGTGCCATAACAGAAAGCAAATCACCTTTTTGTTTAGCAAGCTTCGATTAGCTATCCTAAGCTTAAAGAAACATTTCACTAAATGTTGCAGAAAGGTGGGATAATTATATTTCCCTAGAAGATCAATAAGTGTCCTTACCGTGTCAAAGTAGAACAAAGTATTTATTAAACAAATTTTAACGATATTTGCACAGGAGTAAGATAACATTTGTTGTCATGTCAACTACATCGCCAGCTATATAACTAACGTTAACTAACAAAGTTGTTTATTTTCCACCTAATCCTTGTTTTCTTGATATTCTTCTTGTCTTAAGAGAGCCATACTCACTTTTGGTAGCTGAAAATAGTAAAAATTAGGCCCTTGACTAAGAACTTTTTAGTAAAATAGCTACAACGGACGAAAAAAAAAATAAATAAAAAAGATGAGATTCACATGCATCTGACACAGTTGGTACTTTTCTTAGTGGACTTGTTGCCAAACAATTCAAATATTTAAGATCACGAGAGGTAATGAGGGTCAGCAGTGCTAATAAATACAACACTTTGCTTTTATTTTCGTTAAGACCGGCCGGCCTTTATCAAAATGCAACATCTTTCCTGCCTTTTTCCTAAGACAGAACCCGACTGGCTTTCTTTCTTAATCTTTGCAGTAGTGAATCTTATAAGTAACGACCTCCCTGTTGTCGAGTCAGACATCTTCTGATAGCCATGCCGGGGTGGATTCTTGTCGGCATACGTTGTACTGCCGCCGAATTTGTTCCCTTGAATGTTTTCATTTTTCACATTCACCATTTTTAAAATTAAAACAATTTCCAACGGGCAGTTATACGAAGACTATACGCGTATGTTGCCAATAAATCGATCCACAATACATTAAACGAGCAAGAAAAAAAAAATAGAAAAAGCGTTACTAAAGATTCTTTAATAAATTTCGCTGTATACCACTGTCGCTGAAAATTCTTGTTTATTTGCTAACAACATTGAAACTAAACTTAGAGCACAAAATTTTCAGCTGGGCGAGATAATAATAACTTTAACTGAAGCAAGGAAATAAACATAGTGACTGCAAATGTTGGACTGGTGGGTGACTTAAAAAGCTTAATTAAGAGTTTCTTTATCAGCCCAATTCGAAATAATTTTGCCACAAATTTAAAAGTTAACATTAGGTAAATAAAAAATAAATGTATAAAAGATGAAGATGAAATCTTCTGTCAATATCTCAGTTTATAATTGCACGTCCAAATTCCGTTAACTTGCAGTGATTATATATTTCAACAAGGGGACACAAAAACTAGAAAATTAGTTTTTTCTCGTTTCAAAGCTGTTCAAATAAACCTTTAAGTGGCTTGCACACGCGAACTTACATGTAACACGAGCGCAAAAACTAATTAATAAGCATGCACAAAGAGGTCCTAAAGGAGAGACCTTTAGATTCTCTAAAGACGAGGACGACCACGACCACGAGATTTGTGTTTATACGCGTGACCCATCGTAATTTTGTCGGGAAAACGTGATAGTCGTCGTCATTCTACCACGAGGTTTTGCATGAACGTCGTGGTGGCGGAAACAAGTTATCAAATGTTCGAGGATTTGTCACTTTGCGACCGGGAGAGAGCATAACCTCCATCAGTAAAGATAACACTCATTGCTAGCTTTTCTGGTGAAAAAAGGACAATAAACTTTTCCGGAATGTCTATTTTTTGAGGATACGTAAGAAATCTTTAAGTCAAATCTCGCACTAGTAGTCGTTCTCGTCCTCGAATCTTGAGGTCTTTAAGTGTCACGTGGTCCAAACTATTAGTACAGAAGCTTACTTGCACATCGCCGTTTAAAAGGGGATGGAAAGAATCCAGCAACATTTAACCCTGAACGGATCGAACCCGTCACCAGAAAAAAAAAAAAAAAAAAAAAAAATATATATATATATATATGATCCTGCCATAAAACAGATTATAGTGAGAGAGGATGACAACTCAACATTCACTTCTTTGCCTTTATTAGTTAGAAAGAGGAGCTAATATATCTATATATCTAACCAATTCTTTGAAAACCAAGCTAACGAAATTTACAGTCATTCGAGTGATGTACAGTACCGCAAATGATCCCCAACCGCAAATGATCCTGAGACCGCAAATGATCCCCAAAATGGACCGCAAATGATCCTCGACCGCAAGTGATCCCTAAAGTCGACCGCAAATGATCCCGTGAAAACTTGAGGAATGGAATGGATTTTATGGGACTGATTACAAAAAAGGACTGATTATAAAAAAGAAACCCTCTCTCTCTCTCCTTTTAAAGAAAAAGGGAAGGAGGACGCTAAGTCTAAGGTCAATTTATACAAGGCGAAAAATTAAAAAAAATGGAATAAATCTGAAAAGGTATGATATTAACCGTATACTTCTTCCTTTGTCGATTGCTTCAATTTTCTTTCAAGAATGTTTCGTCTTTTGAAAAATTTAAGACAGGCAGGACGTTACGCAGAAAAATTGTTTTAACGCCTAGAAGCTCAACCTTTCTATTGAGGAATACAAAGCCGGGCACCCTCTACCTAACAAGAGCTTTATTGACTTTACTGATCTTTTTGAAAGCGTGAAATTAATCAGCCAGAATATTTCATTTTGATTTTTCTCTGAAGTGTTAATTTTACGTGATAAACAGCAAGACATTTGTTCGTAACTTAGGTGCCCGTTACGAAACAAGACATGATTTAACATAAACACAAGTCAAAATGCCCCCGAACTTATCCATGTCCACAGGTTTCGGTTTATTTCGAAATAGCAACTTTCTTACATCTCATGAACGTGTTGTGAATAGTTATATGAGCGTTTTTAAGTATATTCATTTGTTGTGCTTTGCTGAAGACAGTTACCAGAAATGTAAACCTGGTAATGAGAAACGCAAAGCGAGGTACGCAGTAGTTATCGCGTAACAAAACATCGTAAGAAACCGTCACATTCCCCGGGGAGGGGGGTACTCCCATACATAAGCTATACGGGTATGTGCCGCCCAACGGGGTCGTGATTTTAAAGCTCCTGGTTTAGAAAGGGGTATCCATTTCAGAGGCGTTTTCTAGAACGGGGTATAATATTTCGAACGCATGAAAGCTCCAGTTTTGTTAGCAGCCATTTGAAATTATTCAAGGACAGATTGCTTTTAAAAATACGGCTCAATGCGTTACTGAAGCAAACTGTTATACTCTTGTTGCACCCTAGAACGGAGTATGAAAAATTGGCCCATTTCTAGAACGGGGTATCAGTTTTAGGGCGAATTCTAGAACGGGGTATAAAAAATTGGCCTATTTCTAGAACGGGGTATCAATTTTAGGGGAATTTTTTTTTAGAACGGGGTGCCAATTTGGAGGCCAAAAAATACCCGAGTGCCCCCCCCGGGTCACATTCACGGACTAAAAGAAAATCGCTTATGATTATTCGGATCCAGGAGGCACTTTAAAGAAAATTAAACAACCTAAAACCCTTATTTAGCGGCAATGAAGAGCGCTGCATTTCAAAAGAGGTAAAAGGAAATGCTCTTGCATTAAAGGGCAAATCATGCCGACCAGACACAACAACAACCGCAGAAAATGCGTGTCATGACCTTTCACTATGAAATAAGCAGAAAAATCACATTTGCTCAGTCAAAACGTTTTCCTCAGAGGTATAATCTACCCGCCAGAGAAAAAATTCATTGGAACAAGCAGCATTTTAGCATGAGGTAAAAGTCGTGTGTTGCCTACCTACTTCGTTTTTACTCTTGAATGATTTTTTTCATTTAGTTTTTATTCATATATTTATTTGAGAAGTAAAATTTAGCTTTTAACCTGACTTATTGTAATAATAATAAAATCGACACGATGATCCGCTAACTTGAGTCCAAGCCATTCCTATTTTTCTTTCGGGATCATTTGCGGTCGACTTTCGGGATCACTTGCGGTCGAGGGTCATTTGCGGTCCATTTTGGGGATCATTTGCGGTCTCGGGATCATTTGCGGTTGGGGATCATTTGCGGTACTGTACAATGAAAAGGCGTCAAAAGGCAGGTTTCGTAGCCCGAGAAGCTCCAAAATCACGGTAACGAGGGAAAAGAAAAGTAGAAAGGGAAAGAGCGAGGAGAGGGAAAGGAGGAGAAGAGAAAAAGCAATGGTTGTGCTCTTAGTTTTTATAATGGAGATAGTTTTTTTGGCCGGAAAAAACTGTTGGACTCAAAAAGCCCATTTGGCAGTAACGTTATCAAAACTCCTGCTAGATATACTAATTGACTAAGATTTACATTCATTAAAAAGGAGGTTATAAAAGCGAAATGCTCGTAAGTTTACATGATTAAAGCTTAATAAGTAAGTGGTTATGTTGCTCCTCCCCTTCCCCACACCCCCTAGTTTAATTTGTCTCTTCTAACTCCTCGAGACATATAATTATTTAGAATTCAACGTGTTGGTTACGAGAGCAGAATCATTCCAGCATTTGCAAAGCAGGATAAAAATCTTGGACAACAAATCGAATTGGTTCTTAAAATAATAGTGACAGAAGGAAAACAGAAGGGTAACAGAGTATTGAAACATGATCCAGCATAAGAAAACGACTGTTTTTTCGTTTTAAGTGTATTTTTCTTGACTCTGGTTTAACTTTTTGACAAATTGTCTTTTTGTGGGGTCGGCCAAAATAAAATGTTCCTGCATCGTGAAAAAATAGGTCTGTCTTTTTCTGGTTTGTATAGAAGTCCGTATAGATGGCCATTCGGCATACGGATTATTTAAAATGCTCAGGTTTATAAGTTCTAGATGAGGAAGCATTTTTCGGAGAGAGGGGGCCGGGGAAGCCAGCTGACGGTTCTATTCTCGGAAGAGAATGGACTAGACGCCAAATAAGGGCTAAATTCTTCCTGGCTCAGGCAGCACCTTTCTTACTCAAAGAAACTGTGCTTTAACCCATTCATTTGCTAAGTTAATCTCAAGGCTACGCACTTACGCTCTAAGGGGTTTAGGCTACAATCGTCAGGGGACAAAAACGCCTGGCAAGGCTAGGAGTTGAACTCGTTTCTGTAACACTTTACCGTCTTCTTCTGTACACAAATAGCGAATCTTCTCCGTTCTATACAATCCTTTGTATTCCAAGGTTGACTATCACCTATCTTTTGTGCTTCCTTTTTATCAAAATAATATTTGATCGTTTTATTCGTTTTTTAAACTACTTGTACAACAATAAAACATTTTAAATAAAATTCTCACGAAAAAACCTTGAAATTTGTCGTCTTTGATTTGTCAACTAGCTACAAAAAGACAAAAATATATTAAACCAAATGGACACATTGCCATCCTTTTTATTGATATTTTTATTCCCTTTAAGTTAACAATGTCTGCACAAGTTAATAAAAGAGTATATTAACTGAAAAACGAGCCTGATTGCACATTATCTTGAACGATATCAACTATTCGTTGCCATTGTGACAGTGTAACATTTCTTTGCGGGTGCTTAGTGCCCAGACGCTTTAAAGCATCTTTTGATGCGAACGAAGCAGCACAATTCACCAGCACAAGATGGACTGTGCTTTCTGCACAGATACAGAAGAGCCAAACAACCTTTCTGCAAAGGAAAAACGAAAACGGAGGACAGTTATACATACATAAAACTTTAAATAAGCGACCCAGTTTTGTTAACAACCTCCATGTATTTTAGTAGTTGAATCTGTGATTTTCAGTGTCCGGCACCCCTGATCTTCCAAATTATGACTGTGGCAATACTTCAAAAGAAGCTAAGGTGCCGCAAGACTCGTCTCAATAAAAATGAACTCTAAACTCGGGTTTGTCTTTTCATTCTTCCTGACATGTTCTGCAGATCAACGCCAACCAAGATCAGTCCCGACTTTCGCACAAATTTATTTTGTTTGTAAAAAGAACCGATTTTAACCTTCTAGCCGTGGACCTGTATAATCTCAGTAGGGACCCTCTCCAAGGTCTGAACAGTACAACAGAAATTGGGCTTCTGGCTCAGCGTCCATGTTACTGACAAAAACGCCGATTTCTTTTTTGCTTTGTTTCGCTCTGTTTTGTTTTAGTTCATTTACCTGGCGTATTGTTAGTTTTGGAAGAGGGGTAGGATGGTTAGCAACAGCACAACGGAGGAAGCAATCGATGCACTCCAATTTTTTACACGGATCACGTCCGGCCAATTTCCAACATAGCTTTCCTGTCGTGATACAAGGTGCCTGCAATTAAACAAATGACTATCATGAAACATGATGGATGCAAGTCTTGATGATTTCCTGCCTACCAGACGGACCACTTACTGAGAACACGAGTCTTTGGGTCTCCCCATGTGAACAATGACTGGGAGCTTTCAACAAGAAGTTGGTCAAGGAATCGAAGGAATCCTATTACATTGTATTACAAAATAATGCTATTACAAATCCCATACTCAATTTCAAGTAGAATTGACTATTCTTGCCCTATTGAATGCCCTGTTTCATGGGCTCAACTGGTTGAGAACCCAAATGTGAAGCAATTAAGGGCACGAGGGATTCCCCAAGACTTTCACAGAATTAAACGCCTAACAAAAATCGATCTTTTCGTGTATCTTAAGCCTAACCGGAAAACTTCCCCATTTCGGGCGGACCCTTCAGTATAAAACAATATTGAAAGTCCCACCATCCAAAATTAAAGCAGTAAATTAGCCCTAAATTAGAAATTTCGTCACTCACTTCCAAGCCTTTGAATTAAAGTTGCAACTCTCACTTACAACTCTTTGAACCTAATCTCACATCGGCCTTACTTATGCTTCTCCTGCAGCCTGCATGTTCTGTTTTCTGTGTTTCTTAGCATATCCATTTTTGATCAAATAAACTCGCTCTACGCATGCTTACCAAAAAGGCCGGTGAATCCGCCCGCTCGTCGGCTGCTGGTAGAGTATCCTCTGGGAGTCCGTTGTCTCTCAAGACCTGTGCCATTCTCTCATCGTGACGCTCGTCCAGGAACTGAAATACGGCTTTGTTGAAAGGCATCTGGAGCTCTTCAGCGAAGGCATAAGTCGCGCAGGCGCCCAGGAGGAGAACAGCTATGAACGTCTTCATTGTGTCTTCAAGATGTGTGCAATGAACATTGTA
Organism: Porites lutea; assembly: GCF_958299795.1. Taxonomy (NCBI): domain Eukaryota; kingdom Metazoa; phylum Cnidaria; class Anthozoa; order Scleractinia; family Poritidae; genus Porites; species Porites lutea. The sequence continues at coordinate 16,368,613 of NC_133212.1, forward strand.
CGTTGCAGGCAACTACAGCTCTTTATGTAGCTACGGTGAAATTGGCATGGCTTATTTTGGCGGCGCAGTAACAGGCATCTCTTAAGTTACAGAAAAACAAAGGTTTCTAGACAAATGATATTTGTATTCAAACAGCTTTGTTTGACTATCATAAAATTCGGCTAATATAAATATATCCGAAAGGTGGGGAGATTGCAGAGAATATTAAAAATTATAACCATTACAATAACTTGCCACAACTTTCACCGAGTAGGCTTCATTAATCAAGGAGCCGTATAATGAAATGTAGTTAAATTAAGACGGTGAGAACTTGCCACTAACTTGGTCGAAAAATAAAAATAACCAAGTTGAACGAGGTTCAAATAACATGGATATATAACAAATAATGAAGGTACGGAGATACAACACTGGAAGAGATCAGTTAATAAAGGCGTTGTGCAATGTTTATTTTTTTTTTCGAGAAAACTTGTTAGCGTAACAGTCTTTCTTTGTAATTTCATTCTCATTTGTTCACAAAACCTTAAACAGAATACTTGGAATGCACTAAAGTTTATTAAGAATCTGTGGTTAACCCTTGGTATGTGGTTTTCTTCCTTACTATCAACTTAGATATACTAAACTTTATCGCGAGGGGCTCATTTTGCTGGTGGCCCTTCCTAACTGGGCCTTAATAGATTAGCGTGATAAGTGTTTACCACTTGTTTAATGATATTTGCGCGGAAGGTGGATGGGTAGCAGTGAAAGTCTCCCACCCAACACAAATATAATTATAAAGGGAGGCGCGTTGCCTTCTTCGTGTTTAGCCAGCTTTTCTTAGTTATCCTTAGATTATTTAAACATGTTAATTGTCATAGACTGACGAGTTATCGGTCCATAAGAGGCTCCATAAGTGACCGGGTGAACACATCTTAATGATATTAACTCAGAAGGACAACACTGTGCAAGCATTTGCCTTTGTGGACATGTCAGCCAATGTTGCCAACTAATCTAGCTCAACCTCAAACATAACATTAAGAAAGCACCTTAAACTGCCTTTGTGTTATACCAGCTTTGTGTACCGGTCCTTGACTAAAGAAAAGCATTATCAGTGTTAGGTGAAGACTGGGTAATTTTATTTGTCCAGATCAGGTCAATAAGTGACCGCCAGTCAAAAGAAAAAGTTTTCCACAGTTTGATATTGTTTGCGGACTTTGCAGACATTTGCTCTCGTGCTCAATAAGACACTATGTAAACTAACTTAAACTTTCTAATTTTAAATAAAGTTATTTTGCTTATTTACTGTCTACCACTAGGTCACTTTCTTGTCAAGAAAGGCATTAACTTTCCTTGTTAGTTAAATTAGCCTCATAACTAGAGAACTCGATCTCCACCAAGATAGCATGTGCTCATCCACACTTAACACTTTAATCTCATAAATCCAAAAAAAAAAAAAAAAAAAAGAAAAAGAAAAAAGAAAAGGAAAGAAAAAGGAAAAGACATGAACGCGCAAAATACTCCTCCGTTGTTCGCCTTCGCTTCCTTTGCTACGTTCTCTCCAATTAGGAAGAGGCAAAGTTGAAACTCCCCCCTACACTTTAGTCTTTTCTAATGGCTCGTCCCTTAGGGAGGCTGCAAACAGTCTTAAAGACTGGGTTGACGTAGGTCGACACAAGTGAAATCAGGTTTAAAGAGATGGTAAGCCTGTGCTATTACACTGTTAAATCTTTGCCCATTTAATCAGGAAGACCATCCAGTTAAGTTATGTAGGGTAATGGATCAGAAGCCCAAAATGAACCCTGAACATCTTTGCAAAAGATCCTTGAACTCTTCAGTCTTAAATTAATAAATTAGGCCTGAAGAAATTTTTGATAAAGTCAAAGTAGACAAGTTAGTAGCACTTAGCTTATAGTGTTTGAGGAAGACTGAAGAGTTTTGATAACATATTTACGTTTTTTGAAAATGGCACCAGACGGAGGGTTTTTTACACTATCGGGTGCAAATCTGCCTCCTAACTGACCATGTAAAAAATGATTAGGAGTCAAAGGGGTCAGGTCAGTTGGGCTGCTTGATTGGTAAGTTAGTGGCCTGGAGTTGATTAACCCTTCTGCTCCTACAACTGCACTTAAAAGTTCCTCATCGGTGATGTCTGCAGAGCTAAGGATGGCATAAGTAGCTTTCTTCGCAGCTTTGATCATAACTTCATGTACACCACTGAAGTGTGGGGCAAGAGGGGGGTTAAAATGCCACTTGACTCCATAGCTTGTCGTGGCATCCTGAATCTTCTTGTGGTCCAAGGCTTCCAATTCTTTTAGCTCGTTACTTCCACCAACGAAATTAGTGCCGTTGTCACATACAACGTCTTTGGGCTGGCCACGTCGGGACACCATACGGAAGAATGCATTTAGAAATGAGTCGGTGTCCAGGCTAAAAGCTACTTCAAGATAAACAGCTCGTGTTGCAAGACAGGTGAATAGGCAAAGGTATCTCTTCTGACGCGCCTTTCCTCTTCCTTGCTTAGTAATGAATGGACCACCAAAGTCGACAGAAGTTTGGCTGAAAGCTCGCAACGACATCCGGGTTCTCAGTTCTGGTAACGGAGCCATAATCTGTTTGGCTGGGCTAGCCTTTCTTCTTCTACACTGCATGCATAACCGTTATTGATTTTCAATGCAAATATTATAAACGAGCTCTTTGTGGAAAACAAAGGATGGTAATTTATCAGTAGGAGATATCCAAAGCTGTCATTTTTCTACCATGTTCGAAGTAATAATCTTAGCATGCTAATTTGTATTAAGTAATTAAGTAAGCATCTAACTTAGTGTACATTATAACAGGACTACCATTAGTTAGTTAATATTAGTTTCCTCTCAGAAGCGAAGCCCATATAAAAAAGGCCGACTAAAAAAGCTGTGGAAATAAGAGATGAGATTATTTTTTGTTCCAGTTTCTTTTCTTTTTTTTTTGGTTGAACGGGGGGAGGGAGGGGTGGGGTGGGGGGGAGTAAAGTGATCAGCAGTTGCTAAAAAAGGCATTTTTTTCAGGTTTCCTTTTATTTGAAGCTTATAAAGTTATAATCTGCATTAAGGATTCATACAACGTCGGATAATAGTTTAATTAATGGATTTTTAAGAAGCAGCTTGCAGAGCGAACTGGAAGACGGGGTAGTTAAGACCGATATTAAACAAAATGTATCAATTTCAAATTAGTTATAGACGGAGAGATCTGTTGTTTCAAATGACTTTTTCCCATGCCGAAAATTTTATCCCAGTATACTTACGAGGCTTGCGTGGCTTCTTTTTTTTCTTTTCTTTTATGTCTGTTTTGAAATTAATAGAGCTAAGAGACAGTGAATAAAAAAATAGTCATAAAAACAATAAAAATACGGCCAATAAACCGGAAAAACGTCGCTCCGAAAACTACGGTTGCCATCCGGAGGCTTAGAAGTACCGCTTAACACTTAGGCGCCGTAAAAGAAGCCGTACACTTTTGTGATGGATAAACTAGTTAAATATAACGAGCAGCTAATTTCCAACTGGATGCTAGAAGACACATTTCAATTTTAAAAACCTGGGAAATAAAGGAATTGTTTAATTGGCCCAGCTCAAGATAATTTTCCCCACAAAAGAAAAGTTTATGATGTGTAAATAAAAGCACAAAAGGTGATGGTGGAATCTACCGGTTATATCATGTTGTGATCTAAGTGTAAAATTCTCAACTTTCAAAAACCTTAAACCTGACAGTGCTAATATATTTAAACAAGGTGGCACAAAAGCTGGAAAATTAGTTTATCCTAGTTCCAAAGCTGTCTAAACAAATTTTAAGTGGTGCACACACTATAACTTAATACAAAAATCAATTAAGCGTGGCATGCGCGATAGGGTCTCAAGGTGATCTATATAATCAGGTACGCAAGCCTTCTTGCACATCAGTGTCTTCAAGATCACCAGAGAGTATCCAGCACTATGAACGTCAAGATATCTTTGCTGTTCTTCGTCGCGGTGGCTGTATATGCCAAGGCCGAGTTAGAGCAACAGTACCACCCACAAGCCGTGCTACACTATCTCGAAATGGAAGATAAGAAAATGGCAGAGAAGGTTCGAAGCATCGTCAAGCTACCAGATGAAGACCCTGCTAGGCCATCGTTTAGGCCCAGCGGCTTCCCAACAAGAATACCACCAAAAGTCGTAAGTGGTACCTTTACAACTGCATAATGAAAAATAGCGAAGCTCCAACAAACAATGTTTTTAGCTATGCGTCGGCAAATTAGAGAGATCAGAGACCCTTATAAGCCTCGAGGTTTCGCCATTTTACTGCAAACGACAAACTGCGGTTTGCGGTTAACGGTTTGACGTTACCCCGTCTGCCCATATTTGGGACTTAAGATTCGCGGGTGGTAGCTCGCGACTTCCATGTTTGTTTTCATTCATCCACTTACTTCTATTTTAACTGAGAAATTGTCTTCAAAATTATGTTTTTTTGAAATAGAATTTGCTGATCAATAAGAATAAGGGTTCTAAAAAGTTGTAGTTCTTCTCAAACCGTGGGATTGTGATGTTTTAGGGTGCAAAAAACCTTGTGGTAAATCACTTACCCCTAGACCGTTTAGCCGTACAAACGTAAACCTCAAACCGCAAACCTGACTGCAAGGCCCTGATCACGTGACTTCTCGACGTTCGCCGTTCGCGGCAAAAGCCGAAAAACCTTAATCTTGAGGACTCTATTAAAAGTCATTTTTACACCAATCTCAAAAGGTGAAAAAGGTAGTTTCAAGCCAGTTTCATCCATAAAAATTGTTCTGTACAAGTTTCATTTGTTTATTCTCTATTCTGAGAAATACTATACTTGAATCTGACGTTTGCCGTTTGTCGTAGACTCCTAATTTAGCCGTGGACAAGACGGGGCTAAATCTTTGTACCGTGGTAATATGATATTATTGCCGTTTGCCGTTAACGTGATTCTTTGCCCCTCTATTTCCTCTGTTGCTGTTAGTAACAAACATTTAATGGGCAAAACAACAACACAGCTACAAAAATCAATTTTAATTTTGTGAGTGACAATCTCTTAGAATTCAGAACACCGTGTTTGAAAATTTTCTTTCAGAAAGTTTGCATCGTTGCAGCTGTGATATGCCACAAAAAAGCTGGCGATGACGCCTGTGCCCATCTGCAATGCATAAAGAGGACTGGCTTGTGTCTGAAAAGAGCGGGCGTTGGAATAAAAGACTTGCCTCCAAATGTGGTAAGCTGGTTAGCCTGCGCAACTGCTGGGAATTGCGTGGTCGGGAATGCGGACTCGTCATTTACGGGATTCACAGAATTAAGCATTCTCAAAGGCTTATCCCCTCCCGTCGAAAGGCAGACTGACCGTTTACGAAAGAAAGAGTGTGGGAAAAGTTGATTTTAATTTTAGCTTATTTATAATCGATATTACTGACAGCGGCTCTCTTTATCTTTTCTAAGAGAAGTTTCAATCGAAAATGACATTCAGGTGTGTGTTTATATAACCAAAACTAAGAAAGACAATTTATCTTTAATCGCTTTATAAATGGTCCATGCTCACTTGCTTGACACTTTGACTGTTAAATGTTCTAATATTACCCGCAAAACGGAAAAGCTTCCACCCAAAGTAAACCCAATTGGATAGGGCGTTTATGATATCCATATCAGAGTGTTAAAAGCTTTTGCAAAGTCGTTCAGGTACGCAGAACACTGCAAGTTGAACATAACTTGTGTTTAGGGTCATGCCACGTAATATAAAGCTTTTTATTGTTGTTTGATTATTTAGATATTTATTATTTTCATTTCCATTCCCTCCCATTCAAGAGAAAATGTCTGCCGATAATCCCGTGTTGCCTGCTGGTTAGCGAGAGCTGTGAAGAGAAGCTGTGCTGTTTTGTGAGATTTGGAGAGTGCGCGAAAAAGCTTGGCGACAAGTCCTGAGGACTAAAGCAGATTAACAATTGGCCCGACTTCGACAGGAAATATTACAATATCGGCCCATGGAAACGGAAAATAAAGGGAAAATATGTCTGCACAAAATGTAGTTTTATATCGATATCAGTTGTCATAAGTGAACATGTGTAACAATAAAAGAGCCTGGTTGTGATAAAAAATGTGGTCTAGTTTTTCGCTGTTGTTGTTTTTAGCCGCCGCCAGGTCAGCTCAGTTGGGAGAGCGACAGTCTGCTGAGCGGGAGGTCGGAAGTTTAAACCCCGGCCGGACCAACACTCAGGGTCTTAAAATGAGAAGAAAGTGCTGCGTACGTGCGCACGTAAATTTTACGCGCATAAATATTTATGGCTTTGCGGCCACGCTTAAATTAACAAGAACGTTGAACCTGGCTGAACGTTTGCCTTATAAGCAGCAAAATACACCGTAACACTTAAATTTATTAAATTGCAAAAGTTTTTACGGGTCTTTTACAGGTTATCATTGTCAGTAAAACATTTTTTTTTTCTGTTTTGAAACTATTGCATTAAAGCAATAAAGCAAAAAAAGTTTCACCCATGTCGACTTGCAGCAAGAGAGGATATGCTCTCTTGCTTGCAGCCAGAAACATACTACAAACCTCATTACCCCCTAAAGTGTTTTCTCTTTCCTAACATTTTTCTTTTCAATGTTTAAAGGTGAGTTTGCTATTGTTGTCGTTGTCGATGTTTCTTTTTTTGGACATTTATAGCAGGAATTGATGATAACATGGTCTGTTTTTTGACCCAGTCACTACATTTTTTTTTTGCCTTACGCTTTTTAAATACTTGGCAATGACAAACGCGCATTAAATAATCTACCTAGATATCTTACCCTTTGTTCGAGAAAATATTGGCAATTGCTTATGAAAAGGAAAAAAATGAAGTTGCTCTTATTGTTTTACACCAATAATACTGAAAACAAGCACAAGGAATGAAAACAGAGGAAAAAACCTTCGCAAGATAAAAAAGATGAAGAACCATGCCCAATTCACAGGAATCCGATTGTTGTTATTGTTTTTTGAACCATTTTTTTTTTTAACACGAATTGGCCTTCCACCCACACGAAACCAGTGAATCCGCTCACCGAAAGTGCATCTGTGTTGAAACCGATGTCCAGAGTGATTTAAGGCTAGCCTGAATTTCATACGATTGCTTCGAGGTCGTTTCTCCTCTCAGTTCTTGAGGGAGTAAAAATGACTCGAAGTAAACGACTAAAACTCAGGCTAATTTAAGGCACTATCGTTACAAATCCGGGTAAAACATATGCGGTTTCAATAATGACCGGATCGTGTTGACAGGGCCTCAATATTCGTTTGCATGCAATAGTCTTTAGACTCTGAGACGAGAACGACTGCAAGTATGAGAATTTGAGAATTCCTCAATGCTAAGTACAGTGAGTACGCGTGAACCAGCGTCATTTTGGCGGGAAAACGTGATAGCCCTAAGCTGTCGTCATTCTACTACGAGTTTTGGCTTGAATGTCGTAGCGGCGGAGAGAAGTCATAACATAAAAGACGTTTTATCATTTTGCTATCAAACGAGCGCTTAAATCCACCAATAAAGATAACAGTGCGCACTTTTCTGGTTAATTAAAAGTACATTGACGCTTTCCGGGGTGTCTATTTTATTTAGAATACGCATAAACACTTTCAGTGAAATTTCGTTCTCGTTTCGTACTTGCAGTTGTTCTCGTCCTCGAATCTAAAGGTCTCTTACAATACCGGCAACCGACTGACCGACATGAAATTAAATTCAATTAAATTCAACAATGAAGGTTCCCCTTTCACTAAAAACCTACAAACTGTGATAGTCGTATCATAATTTTTTTGGAGGAAGTACGAAAACTAAAAGAGTGATATGGATTAATAAGCTTCATTCTTCATTCCATTACGAAAAACCATTAACTACTAAGACAGTCTTTTCCTGTTGCTGCTTGATTAGTATCCATTAAACGTAAACAAAACCACGAATTTTCTCTATAAATCCAAGGAAAGTCGACTCAATAACAGTGTTGAAATAAATTATAATGAAAATAGAAATACACTATTAGAGTGCGCCCACTCAAACCCAGACACTTGCAAGAAGGTTGTCCAATCACAACGTTTTCAATTCTGCAAACGGATCAATAACATTTATAAATTTGAGAGTTGTTTCTTGAGAGGCTAGGTAATATAATTAAGTTCAAACGGTTTTAAAGTTTTGAACGCTTGCATATTAGATGAATACTTGGATTTTAACGCTCAGTTTGCAAAAACTTACGAATCTTTTGTTTTCAGAAAACGTTGTGATTGAACAAATAATTCATCCAAATGTCCCGGTTTGTGTGTCCCCACTGTAATGGGCTCAATACCCCCTTCACGGCTTTGAGGGCATGCTGGGTAATCAGGACAAGACGGAAAGGAAGTCAAACGTCTGTATGGGAATTCAAAGTCAACTAATTCTTCCTAATTGAAAATCTCGTAACTTGCACGTTGCAAACTTTAACTAATGAAATTAAAGAAACTATGCACTAAGTGTGGAGAGCACAGCAGTCCTTTGTCGCTTTTGAGAAAATTTTCCTTCTTCCATACATTATGTGTAATTTTTGTGTTGTCGGATTACAGAAAATGTATGGAAGAACTCAGGTTTTCTAATAAAAAGGACCAAAGGACTACCATGCACTCCAGATTTAGTATGTAGTTTCTTTAAGTTCATTAGTTACATTTTTCAAAGGGAAAGTGACAAATATATTCAGTTAGCAAGAATTAGTTGACTTTGTATTCCCATACAAACTTTTGATTTTTCCACCATCTTTTCCTGATTACCCATCATACCGTTAAAACCTTGAAGGGGTCTATTATTAGACCTTTTCTTAATGATCATAGAGCTTCTTCTCCATCTCCTCTATCATTCCACCTCATCCCATCTTTTACTAGCACATGCAGTCTGAAGCAAAGGCTTGCACGGTTATAAGGAAATACAAAAGCTACAATATTATAACTTATACACAAATGGAGGACTTAACAGCCAAGGACGAAAACGAAAATCGATACCTAAACAGCGACGCGATTTGTTTTTTTTTTTTCTCAAAACTCTGGAGCACCTTCTTCAACTGCCCAAGACATTGTCCGGCCGTTCAACCGTTCCTGAAGTTAAAAGAGAGATATTGAATATGACACTTTGCACAGTTTGACTTCTTGCTAACGTTAAAGAAAAATAAAACAGTATTTTGATGGTGGGTACAACTCCGGTCATAAGCATATTTCGGTTGTGTTTAGTAAGATATTTATATCTGAATAAACGGTTTGAGGCGTGGGGAAATGTTTGAATAGTCTTTGCTGGGTGGGCCATTTGACGCTTTTGGAAGGACTAGTCATTGGGGTAATTTACCATCTAAGGGTCTGTTTACATGGAGGTGGGGGAACCCAGGTAGGTGAGGTAACCCGCCTAAGTGAGGTAACCCGCCTGTCCATATAATCTCTCATATGGTCACCCCACCAATCATGTAAACTTGATCAAATTAAAACGAGAGATTACATGGACTGGCGGTTTACCTCACCTAAGCGGGTCACCTCACCTACTTGGGCCACCCCACCTCCATGTAGACAGGCTCTAAACTGACAACATACTGGGGAATTTGTCCCGGGGGGAGGCACAGGCACTTTTGGAATTGACTGGTACATTATCTACCGTTTGAACAAACATCTTAAATTTTGGAACCATTTTGACCTTTTGTTGATCTAAAAGCTAACCTAGTGAGACATAACGGATTGTGCAGTCCACGTAACATAAATGAAATTCTCGAGATAAACCCGTTTATCTTCGAGAAATTAAGACCTTTTAATCAAAACACTCACCTGTTGCTTATAGTTTGAAGGTGGACCAAATTTGTATCGTCTGTTACCCCATCGTCTGCAAAAAAAGTAAGTAATCAACATGAACACGATGATCACCGTGCCACAACAAAGGGGGCTCTCGCATTCGGGACAAGATTAATATATAAAAAGGATTAATTATTTTACCGATGCACGGACTTTCATTTCTTTGGTGGACAATTTGAATTTTGCGGTTAGCTGGAGCGAAGCCTGGAGCCGAGAAATATTAGGGGTCTTGGAACCAGTTTGGGACAGTCAGAAAACTCTCGGAAAATGCCTTCGATTGCCGAGCAGTATAAAGTCAGCGGAGCGGCTCCGAAGATTTCTAGACTCCAGACCTCGCTCCAGTTGACAGCAAAATTCATAATGGCCACGCAAATTCCACTTATCAATATATGTTCGAAGTAATCTTTATCCAGTATAATCTAACCGAATGCCTGAGCCCCCTGTGCAAATGCAACCATGAACTTTTAAATCGTGCTTTTTACATACGTGTAAATCGTCAACAGAGAACTTAAGCAACAACGAAGACGATAGCGACGAAAACGTTACCTTTGAAAAATGAATTCGCGCTTATTCTACCTCGTTAAATTTATTGAATGCATTTATTTTTTTCTGGAGATGAATTCGAAAGGACTGTATCGAGGTTGAGAAAAAGAAAAAGAAAGTTGTTGTCTTGGGTTCACGCGCGTCCTCCAAAAAAGTGAAATTAGGCACTTTTACGTCGCATTTGTGCAGTGACGGGAAAGAAATGTACCAAAACCAAAATGCGTGATGCACGTCCAAGTCGCTGTTTCGCTTTTTCAAACCCATTGCTTCTCCGTTCTCGTTGCCGTCACCGTCGTATTGCTATCAGAAATAACATTGCCTCAGACCTACTAACATTTTGCAACTGACCTGTCATTTATGATATCGCTTCCTCTGCGTGCCCCATTAACGTATTGTACTCTGGAAACGTTCCCATAATCCTTTAGATTAAACCTCTCGCCATAAGACGTGCGGGCATTTAACCGTCCATCTGAAACAGATTTCCTGGAGCTACGTTCAGGGATAAAACTTGACGGATCAGCTACAATGTCGATGCGCCTCCCTGTACCGCTACTTGGTTGAACATCACCTTCATAAGGAACAATTATAGGAGTAGTGGACAATTTAGTGGTCGCGTGAAAACGACTGGTGTCAGTTGACCCAGAGGACCTGCGTCGGTATGAATCGGATGGATCAGTGACGATATATGAAGTGCCCTCTCCACCTGAGATAGTGTGTACAGTGTACCCATCGGGATTGGTTGTTCCTCTAGAAAGTGTACTTACGCCAAAATTCGGTGTGATAGCTAGGGCGCCCCGTGGAGCTCTGGCAATGCCGTGATCGGAATTTGATGTAAGCATTCCAGAAGACTGGAACAAGGCCTTTCCAGGTTTTTGCAAGCTTAGCCTTGGTGGTCGAGCGGGCACGGCGTTTACTGTTATGACCATGTTACCTCCTTCGTCCTGATACGAAGAAGCCTGCCTGGTAGTTCTGTACCCTTCGTGCATTCTCTGGATTGTGTGCATTGGGACAGTGTAGGGCTGATTGCGTCTAACAACAATTTCATTTCCAGCAACCTTAAAAATGCAAATAAAACAAGAAGAAAATAGGTTCAATCTTACCTAAAAGTTTGAAGTTGTTATGTTTTTAATGTGGCGAAAATCGGTTGGGTAGTCGCTTAGGAGTGGTTAGGTCTACCTCAATTTTTTTAACGACTCAAGCACGACCATACATTTTGGGAACGACTTGGCATTTTACCGTAATGTGAATACAGCTCATAGATAACTGCAAACTAACCTTTGAGCTGCCTCGTAGCGCTCTCAAAACTGTGCGCTGTTGTTGTCCGCGTGACCCATACCCAAGGACAGTGGACATCAGCTTGTTACCATGGTAATACCGTGCGCCCACAATGTAAGCTCTACTCCCCGCAGCCCTTCCTCCCCGCTTCATACTGCCATGCCTTTTTATCTCCTTGGTGACGTGAAGCGCCTTAGTGTTGTACCTGTTGTCTTCTTGTATCTTGAACCTGATGGGTACTCGCACAACGCCATCTTGGTCCTGTTCTTCGTAATAGTTTGTGTAGTAGACGCCGTCTTCGTATTCATCGCGGTTGATTGGAATAGTTACCGTGCCATCCGACTAAAAAATAAGAAATACTTATTGGATAGCCAACGCTTGGTTCATTCATAAGTAGGAGGAATATATGATTCTTTGGGTGAATGTACTCCTGAATAGGACAGTTGTTGACAGTGACTGAGTTTTCGACAACCCGTGCGGTAGTCATCTCTACAGATCACGCCAGCGAATTTAGTCGCGATGTTATTGGTCATCTGTCACTCCAGCCGTGATGTTATTAGCTATGAAAACGCTAAAAATGATGGTGTGTTTTGATCCGTCTTTTGTCACTTTGTCACAGTTATAACGGTCTTCCAGTCAAGATTCAGTGGCGTTTGTTCTATGTTAGATTCTTTGTTCAGAAGATCAGTCACCTTTCTATGGCTTTCATTTAGGAAAAGGTACGCTGAGAGATGATCGGATTTACCCACAATGGCGACTAGACACCAGAGTCAAGGTACTTCGTTTATTGTTACTGAGTAATAGTGAGCTAGGGTATTTGTTATATGAGATAAATTAATTGACAGTGAGTATAGTTTACAAGAAGTGAAAAAATTAGGCCAATACTAAACAAACTTACCTCCACTATTCGGTCTTTCTTTTGCAGAATCCTTGCCCACGCTTTCCTGCAAAAAACGAAAATACAATATTACAGTTTCTATAAGACAGTGCGAAGTTTAATATAAGTGGAATGTTTCTGATGTCTTTAATTTTTAAACCGTCTTGTATTAAAACACACAATATTCACTCTACGAAACCTTCTGGGAAAAGGGTAAATGAAGAATGAAGAGTTACGACGCAAAGCCAGATTTATTCTCACCTTCCCCGAGTAGTTAAATCCCCAACTTTGATTTTCACCACGCCATTTTCGACCCTGACAGCATCAGCACCATAAACGTCGTCGACCTTTATCTTCCTTATATGTGGATCAGCATTCTCCTTTGTGTCTCGTAGCACTATGGCCTTTTCTTCTGGAGCAGCTTGTGCAATGATGTACCGGGGACGTCTTCGTTTTTCTTGCTTTGCGCGAACTCTCACATGGACGTCCACGATATCATCTTTAGATCGACGAGAGTGTCGTCTGAGCGAACTGTGGTATAACAAAAAAAAGGAAAAGAAAAGAACAACATAATAAGATTTCTGGATTCCCCGCTAACGTCTACAACATACTTTTAAGGGTAAAAATTTATTAACCACTGCAACATACCCTGGAATCTTCCTTGGAAATCAAACAAAGAAACAACAACACAAACAACGACAACAAACAGCAAACAGCAAACTTTGTATGGAGAGCGACGTGTGGATGTAAATGTTGGATTAAAATCCACTATTAAAACGTAAGTACAAGTTACAATGGTACAGCTGCAAGGGATTTCAATCAAGTTGTCTATTCAAAAATTCGCTACTTCTGTGCGATGATTTTTTTTCTCTTCCTCCGTGGACAAAATAACATGCATCTAAAACCCCAAACCCAAAAGGATTGAAAATCTTGAATCTAAGAAATTGCGAACGCGACAGCGCGACCGCGCGACCGCGCGACCGCGCGATGCTTTCAAAAAGTATCAACCAACTATTACAACCTTCTGTCATAAGATCCTCGACGGAAGCTCCGCCTTCTCACTGGTCCTAAATGTAGCAATTTATCCATATCCTCCGCAGTATAAGCGTTAGTGTAACCGTTGAAATTGGTTCGGCTCTCAATCTGAAGTAACCGATCGACGTCCTCAGCTGTGAAAGCATCCCACCATGTCTGTTTATCCACCTGGGGTGATAAGGGCTGCTGCTGTGAATCTATGTGGATTATAGCTGTGCCAATGTTCGTCGTACCGCTTCCATCCTCAACCTGTACAAGTTAGTAGTTTTATTATATGAAGAAAGCAGTGGCTGTAATAACGAGGTGACCGTGTTACCGGATGGCCGTAAGGCGGGGTTCCTCTGTATGTATCACTCGAATTACTAGAAGCTATAAGAATTTATATTTACAGCCTGAGAAAACAGCCGAAATTTCGCGACCTCCCCCCATCCCCTCTTGTTTCCACGCGAAATGACGTCTTCTATACCGATGACGTGTCACTACCCAGATCTGGGTAGTGCTTCTGATCGGTTGAAGCAAATATACCTCGCGGTATGATTAATCAGAAGCACTACCCAAATCTGGGTAGCGACACGTCATCAGTGTGGAATTTCTACAGGCGTTCGACTCTCTTCAGTCCAATTGGCATTCTACAAATTACAACAATAACGAATCTGCAGACAGTTTTTTTTTATTTCCTGGGACACCAAATGCACAATAAGGGAACGCAAAATGCGGCCTTTATTTACTTAATTCCTATTTATTTATTTATTTTCATTTATTTATTTCTCTTTTGAACAAAATGGTTTGGTACCTGTGGAATATCAGGTAATGACGCACTGTGATCAAAAGGAACGCCTCTTAATTCGTCAATCTGGTCGGGCTCCTCAGCAATATCTGTAGTAGAGGAATCCAGTCGTCGGATTTTGTCCAGCCCAACTTGCTCTTGAATGTCTGGAGCAGTCATTGTCTCTGCGTCACGCAATGCAGGCTTTTCCTCCGTTTGACCATCATCTTCTCTGCTAACTACACCTGGGATAATCATGGTTGTTAAATCCTCCTCACGTATGCTAGTCATTCGTTGCATGGTACTTGCCACGCTTGCTTGCCTACTGATTTGGCGGCTGATTGTTTCCGACGTATCGTCGATGCTCTGTAGAAAAACAGTTTATTAATAACATTACAAAAGTCACTAACGGCTGTATATTCTAGGGTAAGGGTACAGAGAGGATGACCTCTAATGTCAATATATCACTACCTTTCACAGTTTGCTGTTATAAAGGGACTCACTCTTGATAAAAAAATGGCTTCTTTTGGATAAAAATGGCTTCTGTAGATTATCCTGTGTTTCATTGAATGGCATTCAGTGAGAGGATCACGATCAGAGTTTGTTAAAACAGTTGTCACAAAGCATTTTTTTACCGGACACATTTCTTTATCAAAGACTATGTTCGTATAGAAGCCGTTAGGGCAATGAGAATTCTACGTAGATATTTTGAGGTAGGAAAGTCTTCTTTTAGTATCTCGCCACTAGAGACTGTTATCATTCATACTTACAGCACCGGTGGAATATGCTTCTGTAGGATCAGGTTTATAATCTCTCTCTGGTAAGCGTGCAGATCGAGGCTGATATCTAGGAATATGGACTGGGTCCTTGACTTCAACACCCGGCTTCTTTTCGGAGTGTTGATGAACATACTTTTCCAGCTTGCTTCGAGATTTTGAGTCATCCAGTTTATCAACCTTCTTTTTGAGTTCCTCAATTTTCTTCCTAAGTGCGACCATAGCTGACGGTTTACTTTCCTTGTACACTTCTACTATTTCGACGACCTCCTCTCGAGAAGGAATCTTGCGGTCATCGTGTGTTAAAATTTCTTTCCTTATGCTTGTGCGTCTAGGCGAGACATTTTTGCCAGGCAATCGTCTTAGGGTTTCCAACCTAGAAATGGCTGGGTCGCTGTCAGCTGCACCACCTTCGGGAGAAATTATGGAATCTTTATTCAATATTTTTCTCGTCACAAATTCGCGACTTGTCTGACGGTGGTCGGAGAGTACATCTACCTCTTTGTTCTCTACCTCTTTCCAGGTACTAAAATCACTACACTTCTTTAAAGGTAAATTGAAATCTTTTCGTTTTCTAGAAACAGAATCGTGATCTGGAGGAGGCAAAGGTATGGCTTCTCCTGGTCGCACTGTTCTTTTTGGTGGACTGTCAAGTCTGATGGATTCAGTTTTTCTGGTACCTTCTGGCTGTTCTGCTTGGGGAAGATACAGTGCAGAGGGCTTATATTCCCTAGTTGGCTCTGGCGGTATCGAAGAATCTGACGCTCGAGGCTCTGTTGTTCCAAAAACTTCTGTTGGTCTGAAAGTTTCACGTCGCTTAAATGGCTCTCTGAAGTCACCAACATCTTCATCTCCTATCCCCTTAGAGTAAAAAGCAGATTGATCTTCTTCAGCAACACTACCATGGAAAAATCCTGTGACAGAGCTCGGACCATCACCATTCTTTGTGGACTTCATGGATACAGTTGAATCAGCCTTAAAAACACGTTTTGTTGCAAATCCTTGAGTGGCTCCAGATCTTGTTTCCTTGTCACCTTGCGTAGCGTCACCCCACGAGTTTCTAGGGGAGATCCAAGACACTCCCCTCTGGTTAAGACTTCTCTCTTCTCTTGGTGGCCAGTCATAATCTGCTGCTCTTGGAAAATACCCTGTTGGACTCTTTTCACTAAAACGCCGCAAGGAAGAGACATTGTCATCGTTGGTTGCTCCGTAGTGCTTATCTAAAGATTTGGGAGAAGAACAATCTTTAGGGTTTCTCTCAGCTTCGGTGCGCCCATCGGGTCTATATGACCCGTCGGTAGTACTTAAGTCACGATCTATGTGAGTACTGGAACCGTATTTACGATCTATGGGATCGTCGTATCGCTGCGTTTCGTTACGTTCCGACTCGTCCTTAAAAAATTTCCCATCTTTTTTCGACAACTGAAAATGCCTCAGTTCACTGCGATGAACGTTTCTCTCCTCATCATTCTTATCCCAACGATGTGCCAAAGTATCTGAAGCTCTTCTGGAGGAAGACGGGAAATCTCTTGTTTTAGCTCTTAGCTTGGCGATGTCATCCTTTAACTTGTCATGGATGGAAGGCTCACGACTTTTCCACCTTGATGAAACATCCTTGGCCTCTACTCTTGAAGATGGTGGCGGAATGTAAGGCTTGATGTGCTCTCGTGTCAGAGTTTCTGTTTTTAGTTTTGCGATGTCTTCTTTAAGCTTTTCCTTAACTGAGGACTCCCTAATATGCGATTTGGGTGTAAATGAGCCATCCTTCTTCATAGGACGAGACTCTGTTTCTGCTTTTAGCCTTGCGATATCCTTTTTCAGCTTCTCATGGGTTGCTGACTCTTTCCTTGGCATATATGCCCGCGCATTTGATGAACTAAAATCAATTGCGTTTTTTACATCACCTGTACGAAATGGATCACGTTCAGTGCTTCTACGGCGATGAAGAGAATGAGATCGTGACCGATTGTGGTTTTTCGCACCATCAACTTCATTATCGAAAGAGCTCAGATGACCCGAAGACTTGCTTCGCACCCTGAAAAGCAAATCACGTTTTTCAGCTTCCCTTTCGTCCATATAATCTTGCATCCTGCGCTCATCCCTATCTAAAGATCTACTGCCCCTTCTTTTTTGCAGCACTTCGTCGTCGTGGAATCTTTTCTTTGCAGTGTAGGAAAGAAACTCCTTTCGTCCTGGCAATTCTCGGTAGATTCCCAGTCGGCCCCTTCCTTTGTTGTCAAGGGCTTCTGAAGATAAAGAACGTCTTGCTGGGCTCCTTGATAATTGTACAGCATCATCATTGTATCTGGTGTTGGAACTATCCTCAGTTAGAGCTGATGGCGCTGAGTCTTTGTCTTTCCATTTGTTGGATAGAAGTAAATATGCACTTGAGGTATATTTTGAGGGATCACTGCGCTCATCTTCGGAGATTCTTTTTGACAGTTTTTCCCTTTCAAAGGAGTTAGAAGCTTGCTTTCTTTCTAGAGCCCTTCTCAAAATATTTACATCCTCCAGACCGATCGTTTGGAAATCTTCATAGTCACTGTCACAAGGCTCATCGCCTTTACTGCGGTGCCTCTCCAAAGAACGTCTACGGCTGAGAGGATCAGACCAATCTTCCTTACCAGAAACCGAACTGTCTTCTCTCTTTTTCAGTTCCAGTTCAGATGTCCATTCTGTGTATTTAGAGGCACCTGCCGAAACTCTGTCTTTTTCCTCTGATCGTTTTTGGTGGTCAGATGTTTGTTCGCCACCATCGGATCGATAGAAAGAAGATATAACGTTTTCGCCATCCATGGCTGGTGTATTGGCAGCTGCAGCTTTGCTGAGGTCTTCATCCCTTGAGTAAGAAGAGTAAAACGAACTGATAGGACTGTCCTTTGAATTTTCATGAGCATCACGAGCTCCTGTTGAATCAAACTTTGAGGCACCTTTGAATGTATTTCTAATACCTTTCAAACCTCGTGTCTTAATTGCTTTGATGTCTTCTCGTGTTGTATAGGACGAACTTGACCTCCTGTCGATGACATTTCTAGTGACAACCGACTTTGTAACATTCTCCGATATACTCCTTGTATCTTCCTTCATGATGTGGTTCTCTCTATCAATTTTACCTTCAACAGGTTCGTACGGGCTTTTTGTGAATGTAGCTTGGCTTGAGCCACGGGTGGAGTGAGGATTACCATGTTGTTCAGTTCGAGAGTTTCGAGGATCGAAGGAATAAAACTTCTTTGAATACATCTTTCACTTTAAAACGCCCAACAGTGGTTTCTAAGTCGAAAGCCAGAAGTAAAATATGATATCAGGGGATTCTCCTAAAGAGAGAAGACACTAGAAAAAGTCTCTAAGTGAAAAAAAAAAAAGTGGCAATCTGTTTTGTTAATAATAATAACAAAAAAAAAAAAAAATATATATATATATATATAGGTATGTAGGTTATTCATGAGAAATACATAGTCCCTTAAAAGCATAAAACTTTTATTTCTTTTTCATTATGCCGTCGATTTTGCAGTAGTTACCAAGGAGAAGCCTCGCGGATTTATGATTTCTCGAGGATTCTAAGTTCGCTTAGGGACGGACAATTAGAAAACTTATGGGGGGCTGGCGAAGTACAAAAAAATATTCGCCGAAGGGAAAATTAAATGAAAAAAATTCATGCATGCCAATTAACCCCAAAAACATTCATGCTACGGCCTAAAAAAAAAATTCATACAAGGAATTTGATAAAGAAAAAAATTCCTGCGGCTCGAAAATTTCCCACCTCCCCTCCTCCCCCACCCCCCGATAACTTTTTTAATGGTCCGTCCCTTATAACACCACTTAATTTTACGCAAAATGACCTGTGCACAACTTCGGACAAAAACACGAACTTATATATGTACAAAAAATAGGCTATGTAAAGTCGGAATTTCAAGTTCTTTATGCAGTAGAACAGTTTAGTTCACTACTTTCAAGGTAATTTTCGCTTACGCAAGGAATTGAGGTCAAACTATTTTTCGTGAATTATGTAAAGTCGGGATTTCAAGTTCTTTATGCAGTAGAACAGTTTAGTTCACTACTTTCAAGGTAATTTTCCCTTATGCAATGGAATTGAGGTCAAACTATTTTTCGTGAATTACCGTAATTCATGACATTTCTAAACAAATTGAACAGCGCGCGCGTCGTAGGTAAAATAAAAATCTTTGCTCTTTGGCACTTAACGATAACTACAATGATGATCAAATTCAATTCAGTGAGTTAAAGCAAAGGTAAACGTGGGAAAATATTGTTTGGTGGCTCCTATTTTCTCATAATCCACGTGAACAGGGACCATTGCAATACAGATAGTAACCAAATCATTTCTAGCTCATGATAAACTTAACTAGGCCCGTAAAGTTGACGTTTCTCACCCTTTCAATTAAAATCAAAAGTTTAAACCTTTTTTTAGTACAGTGGAACCTCGATATAATTGCGCCTTTTTCCGAATTTTTAATATTAAACCTTTCTATTTCTTTCTTCCTTTTTTTTATAACCTTTAAATCTGAGGAAAAAACTGTTCGTAAATTCTCGTTTGAACGTGTCCTGACTAGTTCACAATTTCTTTCATAATCAGTAATGAATTTTCTGAAAGTACTTATAGCTACTTATCGTAAAGGCAAATTAGAATATTCAAATATGTAAGTTTTAATAAGAATAATTATTGTTATAACGGTGTTTAAGGTAATTTTGAAGTAGTTTAATCAGTGAGGGAGGTACCAACTTTAAAAAATCTTTTATTTGTAACTGAGTGGAATTTTGTGATTTGAAATAAAGAATCGTGAAGGGAAACCTTGTCTTGTACGACTAATTCAACAATGAGATATCACGGTATCTAGGGAAGCGAAGAAACAATAATCATAAAAACAAAACATCAATGACTGAAGATTAAAAAAAGCACACCTGTCTTACGTCACTCGCTCATAGCATGGTTTATGGTTTTTCAAAAGTCTAGTAAGTGAGTCTTTGTTCCTTATTTAAGTCCAATACCGCTTCTTTAATTAACTAAAACAAGCGATGGCAACCGATTTGGATTTGCTATTTATAAGTCTATATTGGATGAATGTGAAAGTTATGGTTCTTCATGACGTACGTCAATGGAAGCTTTTGGTATTTTTTCGGAGGCCGTCTGAGGAAACTATTGAGACTTCAGATCCCTGTTTTGAGTGATTTAAATTTTTCACACAGTTCGTAGGTACATTTTCGATACATCTCTTGTAATATTACAAGATTGCCATTGTTTGAAACCTCTTTAAAAGGGAGCAATAATATTGGCATCATCCACTAATGGATTGCTAATTAATTAACAACCTACTTTTTAAATGGACAAAAATGAAAAACATCATCTTTATATCACGATGTGCAAACTGGTCTAAAATTACGTTAAAATTAAGGCGAACGAAATTTTAAAGGTAGTAAGATTCTAATGATAATGAGACAGATTTGTATGACACTAGTTAAAAGTTAAGTAAAAGCATTGGGCACGGGGACTATGCTCGGATTAACACTTACTAATGACGTTACTCTTCGAACAAAAATTGTTAGTCCGCGATCATGCAACTTATTTAACCCTTTTCTACTGATGGTCGTCCAAATAAAGATATAAGTGCAAGTTAAATTTCTGGTTTTGTGATTTACACAGTCACGCAGAGTTAATTATCCGATCTCTGTAATCACACTTAGGAGTTTTAGCAAGAGGAAATTGAAAAGTCGTTGAAAAAACATTTTTTATTTCTTCTCTAAACGTTTCATTCGTTTCCTTTAATCTGGAAAACCCGCGATTAATTTTGATAGAACCTAATTGTTCTTTTGAAGTGGCTACGAATTGTTATTACGGACGATTTAACCGGCACCATTTTTTATCCCACCTTAAATTTAATGTTCTTTTTAACCAAAATTATTTTGTTCGTTGCCCGTTACAAAGTCAAACAATTTACTACTCCTCGCTGAGACGTAAAGAGACAGAAATCTTGTTATTCTGCTAAGATGCTTACTTTTTTATTTTTAATTCTAATTAAGCGAAATGTTTGCTTATTTTTAGTCCTTTCTTTTCTTTTTTCTATTTTTTTGAGAATTATATATATTTTTTTATTCTTAGATAAATAATTTAACGAAAGGACTATTCCCAAGAAATTGAGGAAACACAGTCAAAATTCCAAGAAGCAATTAGCCTGAAGTTTTACATTTAAAAAAAAGGCAAACACAGATACGCTTGTTCAAGCAAGAGAATTTCGCGTGATTTAAAAAAAAAGAAGACTTCTTACCTTAACGTGCGGTCAGTCAGCGTTTGAATCCATAACAGCTTCAAGCGGTGACCCTGTGAAATTAACACAGTGTGATGGAAATGTAGCGTGCTAAATGAAATAAGCTTAATTCAATATAGCAATATAGAGAAGGGTACTTGCTTTCTGGATCACTCAGTTTTGAAATTTTTGGTATGTGAAAGTAATATGCCAAAGCAAAACGCAATATATCTTAAATCACATACACCTAATTGCAAAAATGTTTTAACAGGAAAATGAAAAGAAAAAAAAAGAGAATTGAAAAACGCTAGAATAGGAATAAATTAGCCACGCCCACAACTCGTCTGACGAAACAATGCAGTGTTACTAAAAGGGAGAGCGGAGAACGGGAAAATGAAAATTGGGAAAAAAAAACCTATCAGTAACTTCATTTGCCACTCTCTGTTTTGTTCCTATTTTTTTCATTTTCCGGCTCCTCGTCCTCCTTCCCCGTTCCTAGTTTTCGTAACATCCTCAGCTGACAAACCCCGAGTGGTCAAGAGGCAAACGCGTTGGAAAGAATAAAACGACGAATATAGATTTGGTTAAACTCTGGCTTCACTAAAACATTCCTTATAAAAAAAACATTTTTAGCCGGCCGCAGGGGAGTGAATTACGTTTCACTATGATTCGCAGCGCAAACAAAAATTAGCTTGATCAAACACACTAAAGCGTCGTGCGTCAAGTGAAGTTTTATTTTATATCATTTTACTTTACTTTACTTTACTTTTCATTCACCTCCTTTAATTCTAAGTGCTTTACGTTAGTCTTAATCACTTTAATTATTAATTAATTAGCTTTTCCTTTACTCTCTTTTGCTTCGTTTTGCCTACTTTTTTGTATATGGTATACCGTAAATCCTGTATTAAGCACCCCTCCCGGGGGCTTCATGTATTTCAAGTACGCTTAAGGGGGAGGGTGTGTGTGTGTGTGTGTGTGTGTGTGGGGAGGGGGGGGGGCTTATTTAATTTTGCGACGATAATGGTATCAATTCTACATAAAAATTAGAAGGTAAAGTAGAAAAGCTCAGCTGGCATCAAGTTGGAGGATATGCAGCCGAAGATCAAAAACAAATTCGAACTTCCAGTACGTGAACAAATCATATCTGATCGCGGATCAGTCCACATGAGGTTTTACAGTCTGTCATTTAAGAATAAAGGAGAAGGGTGGGGGGAGGGTTGGTTAAATGGCTTTCTTCCACTGAAAAAAAGGGGGGACTTAATAGTGGATTTGCGGTAAGTTATTTACCTCCGACAGATATACGTGCCTCAATAGTCAATAACCTTCAACCTTTTTGGGCTCATTTTCCAGCTGCTTCAAGCGAGCATCCGCCACAAGGAAAGCGGGGGCCTAAAATGACTGGAAATTGAGCCTAGGACCCACTCCACAATAATGCGTTGCTGTTCTTGTCTTGCTTCCAAACTGAAACGAGGAAAACCTTTTTGCTTTCGGAATTAAAAAGCTTTCGAGAGGAAAGACCTTAAAAAACAGAAGTCTATTGCTTCAGTGTGGACGTGGCCAAAAAGGGGGAGGTTTTCGTAAATAGTAACGTGATCGCTACTCATAACGCAATTATCCAAGTTTTAAAAATGGCGAACATAGACTAGGAGTTAACACGTACCACAGGATTTCCAAACGGCGTTACGAACTGTAGTAGTCTAGTAGCGCCCAATCATCTAATTTAGACAACCGCTCATAGTTTAGGGTCTTTAGTTTGATTGCTCCTTGTTTCTAGTGAAAGACGATTTTTACATCAAAGGTTTAAAAAATGGTAAAATTCAAACTCAACAAGTGTGATTGATATAATAGCCTCACTTCGAACGAACTAGAAGTCTCTAAGCTAATCTCCTCCAACTTCTCAATCGTTGGATATACCCTATTACCACACTACAATCAACCAAATTTAGCTTCCTGAATGTCGCACAGAGAACGAATTCCAAACATTAAAACATTGTTAATGAAGTTTAAGTTAAGTTAATTTTTTGAACTTTATCGCTGTGGTTAGAAGTTTATTGTTTCAAGTAAAATGTAAGATTTAAACGGGAGTGCCGCTTTTAGGCTTGACTAAGTTGTTTTTTCCCCCGACGGTTTGCATGCTAATCAGTGAATGAAACAAAGTGTGAAAAAATGAAGGAAATCGTTCTCCAGCTCGGGATCGCAGACCCTATATACTTTTGAGGCGGGTGAAACAAGAGCCGAAAAAGGCCGTCCGATCTAGCTCGCGGCCTAGTCAGGAGAAGACCCCTAATACATATTGGGCATTTTGAGGTTACGCGTGGGTCTGGGTCAGTCTTGTGTCGAATTGTACCTTGAGAGTAAAAGTTTATCCAAATCTAAGACAGCGCTTCAATATTTACTCAATTCTGCACCTACATGAGACAGCCTTCAAAGTTTCCTATGGACATGAAATTCAGGAATTTTATAGCACACTAATCGATTGCAGCACTGAAAAATAGAAAAGAAAATCTATGGACGAATTTTGGTTTAATCAATGTTTTCGTGAAAGAAGCCTTAGAAATTACAAAAAGAGCTTAGCACTGCGTTTTACCCTTATTCGCATGTTGTCATGTTTCTAGAAATCGCGCAAGTCAACTTAATTTTAATCGTTTGTAGGGTGTATAAAGGTCATTTGTAAAACGAATGAGTGATAAAAACTTTTCGGAAACATACAAAAGCAGAAAATTTGTCTTCATTAATTTCAGTCTTCAGTTCATGCATAATTTATACCCTTTTTTGTAGAAATACCAAGATATCTCGAAATTCCTCTAATAGATTTTTGTGAAACTTATGAAAACAAGCACCCAAAGTATACGTAGTGTAAATCATTTCCAAAGAAAAGGCCGATTAGGGCTTACCTTCGATTTAGAACTAAAACTATTGTGACGTTATTGTAAGGTGATATTTATTTCGATTGTTTAAAAAGTAAAATTTTATTAAAGTTTAATCTATGTGACTTGAAATACATGTGTTATAATGGTTTTACAGTAAAGATCGATTTGTTTCAGTATAAGAGATTCAAAGATTGAAGATGTACCTGCAAAACTACTGGGTCGAGCCACTTTAAGTGGACAATATCTTACTACGCATGTATACTTTGGTGTCCAGTATCGCTGAGTCGATGAAATGTGCTATATTTTGAAAAACCCGCGGGGCGTGCCAAAATAAAAACGAGACTACACTAATCCAGATAAATTTTAAAAGGAAGAAATTTTCAAAATATAAACAACAACCACAACAACAACAACGATACACAGAGAATGTTTTCCGCCAACGCGAAAGCGGATAAATTTGAAAACGCAACGCTGCCAGAGACACCAAATGATCATCGAAACGTCAGCGTTTTCGAAAAGTTTCGTTTTCAAAATGCATGTTTTTCATCCTCTCTATTTGCCATCGGCGTTCTCAAATTTATCCAAATTGATAAGCGATCCGGCTAACCTTACTGGATCGCAGGATCTCCCAAGAATAAGGCAGTAAAGATTCCCTCAATCACTGAGAGAGACCAAAGATTTCCATATCAGTTGTTAAAAATTCGCTTCCCCCGACAAGTAGATTTTCATTGCCAAGTGAGGCTCCGAAGCCAAATCCTAAAGACGTACTGCCAAATCTAGGATTTCTTTCTGACCGCAGTGTTGTAATGTCGGTTCTTTGTCGAGATCCAAACATTGGTCCAGTGAAAGAGCAACACCTTATTCCCCCGAGAACGAAATCTTCGTGATTACAAGCATTTGGATATACCTTCTTTGGAGCAAACCCATTTGGATTGTGTAAACTGAACAGAAAAGACGACGGACATGAAATCCAAACACTGCCCTTGGAAGCTGAAATTTAAGGAACGAATGAAAAGGGCACACACGTTCAAGATCAATTATTTCAGAATATATAGTTTAAGGTAGTAGTTTAAGGTATAGTTTGAGGCCATACCGATATTTTTCAATCGCCTTAAAAGCGTTTTTTTTCCTTGTCCGATCGCTATAAAATTTTTATCAGTAATTGGCTATGGATTGAAATTTGTGAAAATGTAGTTTTACACGTAAGTAAAATCGATATTACTATGACAACAATAAACAAAAAACTTTGAAATTGATAAAAGCCGAATTTTGTGAGATCTAGACCAGCTACTGAAAATCCAACACTAGGAACTTAAATTTTAGTGTTTAGCAAACAATCTACGAGAGAAGTAAAACTTTCTGTATGTTTGAATGCGAATAAGACGAAAACATATTTCAGACCTTCAATTTTTAATAGCCGTGGTAGATTATTTAATAAAAACGTTATAAATGACTCAAATTATTCTTAAGTAGCGTCAGAATGCTGCTTAATATCACATTTTTGATGCTAGGAAATTTTGGTGTATTTTCGTTCTTGCGATCTTGAAAACCAACCCGTTTTCTCACCACTTGTATAAATGCAACTTCATTCAAAGTTTTTGACCAGAAAGATATCTCTATGAACTATATACCAAAAGAGCGTTTTGGTTGATCGCTGATCAAAATTTAACTGACATTCTCTTGAGTAACCTCCTAAAATATGCCGGCTAGGGGAGTTTCTTAATCTAGATACTTCGCGATATGTTGGACGAATAAAAAAAATATGTTTTATTTTTCTTTTTGCATGTGAAGTCAGCCGTGGTGCTCTGACAGATCATAGGTGATATTAGACCACAGACTCCGTAGCATTGGTTACAATGTATAGGCCCTTTGCAGCCAGTCATTAACGGGGTGCAAAACCGCCATGCTGGAGCAAGGGACGTAGGAGAAACAAAGAGTTCACATTATTTAAAATTTAGAAGGGTGCTATAAGTGCTAAATCGGAGAATAGTAGAATGGGAGTTGTGATCCACTTTTCAGTTCAGCGCAATAACACGCAACAATTCAACAGCCAACAACATACAACAGGGTGTGCAAACGGACGCAACATGTAACATCCAACAATGTTGAGAGTTGTTGGCTAATAATTTTGCGTCCGTTTGCAGGTAGCTTTACAGTCGTAGAATAGTAGAATCGGAACAATCGTACAATCAGTCAGATTTTTTTTCATCATAAGGAATTTTTGTTAGAATCGTAAAATAGCACACTCTAAGTTGTAGAATCGTAGAATCGTAAAAATCCGAACAATCGTACAATCAAGACGTCTCTTGCTCTTCAGTATGGCGGTTTTGTATCACGTGAATGACCAGCGGCAAATGGCCTAAATAAGCAGCTTAATTATACGTTGTTCTGGTTGTTACTGATTTACTTCGTTTACAACTTACGTGTGAACCATGGTTTCTCTGTGTAACCTCCAAAGACATTGTCGTCACTCTTGATGAAAACGAGAGTTGGACACTTTCCATCGCACTTCTCATGAAAATTCTCTGGGTTCCAGCCATCCCTGGTTGCTTTGTACAAAAGACGCCACCGGGTATCGCCAGGAAAATCTGTAATCCAGGATAGCAGGATATTCTCTTCGTCACGGCTGGTTATTATTGAGGATTCTGTGAATATTTTTGGCACAGGGGACAGTTTGTCAATCAGTCCCTCCAAATTAAAGAACTGTGCCTCGGCAAAAAGTTGGCGTTTTATCCTATTAAAAGTCTCTTCACAGCACAAAAGCTCCCCATTGCGGAGGTAGTTGAGTATGTACCTGTTGCCAGATATAAAGAGAACAATACGTCAAAACTAACGCGCCGACAGAGAAATTAATCATTTTACGATTGTAACTTAAGTGGTCGAAAGATAATATATCTAAATCAGTTTTGGCCTGAGGCCTCATGCCCTATTAAATATGGAGGATTAGTGTTGGGTCATTTTCCCAAACAGCAGCAGACTCTCGACCGACTCTAGGCGATGCCGATTATCCACCGATACCTTACCGATACTCGACCGACGATTCCCTGATACATTGCCGGCACACTAACGATGATATCACGACCGACTGTCGGTCGATCTGTCGACCGATCTCGACCGACAGGCAAACACCACTCGGCCGTTATATCGACCGACTCTCGACCGACATAGCGACCGATATGTCGATCGACAGTTAAGCGAGATATCGGCCGATACATTGATCGACAGCCCCCGTAAGATACATGATCCGATAAATCTGCTGTGAGTGAGTCTTTTGAGCAGAATAGAATGTCTAGCCATTTGCAGTGATAAAATGTGTGCAGCATTCATGATTGCAATTGAGAGGACCCTGAGTGTTGGTCTGGACGGTGAATGAACTTGGGACTGCCACTCCAACGTCTTATTCTTCTGAAAAATGGCCACTAGTGGTATTTATCAAATGTGGTAGTACCGTTTCCTCCCTAACCAAATTGTATTGTAAACTCTGAGAGCGCCATAAAATATTTAAGGGAGTTCAAAGGAAAGCGCGCACCACCATGCGAAGTAGTTTTCTCTTAACGAGGAACAGGAATGGTGCTGCATTTTTAGGATGTCACAGTAAACTGGTTAAGCAACTTACATGTACTCAATAGGTATTTCACATGCATTAGACTGAGGACAAGCTGAAAAATCAACTTGGTTACTTTTAATGCCTTGTTAGAAAAAGTGACAACTAGTAGCCAGTAGTTGAGGACAAAAAGGGAGTTGCATTTATTTTGATTAATTAATAATTGATTGATTGATTGATTGATGGATTGATTATTTTTTTAATGGGGCCAAAACGTCACTATGAAAAGCGCCAGACCATTTCAAATTGAAAAATTAATTTGTCTCTAAAACTAATTATATCATAACTTTGCAAAGCTACAACTTCACTCTTTTCCACCAAATCACTCTTAAATTGGCAACTTTAAATTAATTTCGATAGAATTTTGTCAAGATTGTTTCTTGCCAAAGTTGAAAAAGAAGGGCAGGAGCTGGGGTTCGAGTACACAGACACTCAATATTGGAATCAAATTATTTAGATCAAAGCAACCATTCAGTTTACCTGAAGAGGTCTCCATCCCGGTCAATGAAGTACGAGCCATCTACATCTAGATCCTCTTCAAACTGACCAGAAAACATGGCTGACAACATCGAATTTGGGTCCTTTGTCAGGGTTAAGAGAGAAGTCTTAAAATGGACACCTCCAACATTCAGCTTCACAGTTTTTTTGTTGCTTTTCTCAAAAGATGTCATTTTCTGTTGCATAATTAATAATATGATAATTGTTAACTTTAATTTTAGTAGTATTGGCTGTTTTCACACTGGAGACGGATTATCCCTGTTTGGGTGCATTCGATTTCAAAAGCGTATTCCAGAAAAAATATATGCAAAAGCTCTGTTGCAAATTTCCTGTAGTGTGATTCTTGGGCCCCTTAAAAGTTACATGTATATACATCATGATACTTCATTTCATAGAGAGGTTTAGTAGCAATAGTGATTTTGAGAGTAATTTTTAGAGTTCATTTCCTTTATTCTTATTCTGGGATATGGTCAATCAAACACACTCTTACACTGATAATCCGTCTTGATGGGAAAACACAGGACTATGTTCAATTTGGGCGGATAATTCATCTGATATTATCCGTCTTTTTGGATTTTGAAGACAAACTATACGTCTCATATGTATAATCCATCTAAGGGTTTGTCTTAAAGCAGCACACTACTTGATTCATAACCCCTCAAGTAGTAAATTTGACCTTTCAAGTTTCCTTTTTCTTGACATCAAAAAAGGGATGGCTGCCTTTTTAATGGATTGGTACCTAGTACGTCAAATAAGTCAAGTCAAGTCAATTTTTATTCAAACTCACACAGAATATTAATACAATTCAGTGCCAGAGCTTTGAAGGCTATGGTTCATCCTTCTAATGTGAATCCATGACAATGTAAATTTATTTTAAAATGGGTATCTGTCTCGAATTCCCACTAAGACAGAAAAAATATGGTTACCGGATGGATTATCTGTCGCTAGTGTGAAAAAGGCCATAAGCCAAGGTGAGTTGTATAAGTGACACTATCATTCTTTCAAAATAATTTGCCCAGTTCTGACTAGCTAAAATACCATGCATAATTCATTATAACCAGCTATTGTCAACCAAATTAGGAAGAATTTTGCAATGTGTGAAAAATGACATCAAAAGTGCAGCAAAATTGCCAGATTACTGAACCTTAACCGAGAATACCTGGGGACAAGGTTGAGCTGTTTTGGTAGTGACTACAAAATGGCAGAACATTTCACTTGTTTCACAAGGAAGAAATAGGCGAACTATTACTTTGAAACATGACAAGAACAGCAAACCCTTTTGGGCTTAAGGGGAGCCCCTGAACAAGTTTACTACTATGATTTAATTTTAACCTTCGGACGTACATGCAAATTCATAACCCCACCGTGGTACAAGGGTACAACGGGGGATTTAACCTTTTGACGTAGACGCAAATTGATATTGGGGGAGGGGGTGGAAGGA
Source organism: Porites lutea (assembly GCF_958299795.1). Taxonomy (NCBI): domain Eukaryota; kingdom Metazoa; phylum Cnidaria; class Anthozoa; order Scleractinia; family Poritidae; genus Porites; species Porites lutea. The sequence continues at coordinate 16,398,362 of NC_133212.1, forward strand.
CCACCCTAGAGTTTTTGATATGTTACAGTATTTGTAAACGATTCTGCCTTCAGTGAAAAGTCTTTGATCTTCTCTACAAGATGAGGTATATTTAATGGGTGGTGGCGCTGCTGAGGGCCTGTGATGTCACCAACAATGGTCGCCATCTTGGATTTTACAAAGAATTAGAAATCAGGTTAAAACCGCTAGAAATGGTGATTTTTAGGGCTTAAGATGAAAAATAACACATAAATAAGCACTTTACATAATATTAGCCACAAGATTTACGTTTATTGTTGAAAAAATGGCTTGACCACCTCCTACTTATGACATCATATCTCGTAACCAGAGTAAACGGATGAATGAACAGCTACTGAAAACATCAGGTGCTGATTTTCTCACCGCAAATAGAAAGAAAACATTCCAAAGAATATTTAGTTATAATTTGACTGTAAAAGAAAGCTTTGAGCGATTTTCTTGCCTCGAGTTCATCTTTGAAAAGCGGAAACACCGGGAAGCCGGCTTTAAAACATAAACAAGGATTTTCAGAGACACTTTAATACTAGTCTTCGTGAATGAAAATTGTTGTCTCTGTATATGTTTCACCGAATTATTTACCTTTTATTGATTCTGAGTAGTCTCTTTTGCAATTTTCATCGCTGTTGTGCCGTTTGTTTTCAGTCGCTCGTGAACACAGCTTGCAGGAGTAGTCAAAATGCCGCGCGTATCAAACGCTTTTGAAGATTACACATCGTTATAAAGCCATTATGTTGAAGCGTATATCTGTGTTAATTTTAATTGAAACAGTCGACTTTGGCGCTTATCAAAAGTGAGAACCGGCTCCCCGTATAGGTGATTTTGGAAATTTTTTTAACCGTTTTGCTAAGGCTTGCTTCGATCGTCCTGAATATTGAATGAGTGCAATTTGTATTGCAAAATTGTGAAATACTGCATTCTGTCCGAGGTCTGTATGATAAAAACAGCGCCTCATGGTACTATTTCACCTCAGATGTGATGTATAAAAATTATAAAAGGTTGGTTTACACGTCCCCAGACTTGTTGGCAAGATTTTGTAAAGTAAACTTATCGAACGCAAAAAATTCGGCCTGATTTGTTTTCCTAATGTACTGTGATCAAGAACCATTATGGCTATGCTATTTTTTAGGTGTACATATAAGGCTATCAAGTCGATGTAAGATTAATTTTACTCTTAGCTTGGACTGTTTTCAAATTATTTTTCTCTAAAATTACTTAGCCTTTTCGTCAAAAGTCACATGAATGCGCTCTAAAGTTAACTGATTTATGGAATACAAGTTTACGATTGTTTGATTTAAAATATAAATTCGAGTTAGTAGAGGCTTCGCTTTTAGCCCTGGCTAAATCTGTATATTATCATGTAAAGGTAAAATCGATAGTTGTTTGAAGAGAGGACCAGTATATCCTTTAAATTTTGAAAAAGTAATGATCCTTATAATTTTCTTTTGTAGCCTTCTTATTGGTGCTAGTCTTGTTGTGTACTTACTTCCCCATACAATGTTACCATAACTTAGGTATGGATAGATAAATGCGTAATATAGACCCTGCATTATATGACAAATATCAAATATTAAATGGGTGAAGCCTTTTACGAATTACCAAAAACAGGACTGGGTTATTTTTATAAAACTAATCTTACCAATGAAGTACATAAAACTGTAGTTAAAGCGTGGTAAGACAAACGTCCAAAAGGATATCAACAAGAGCGGTGGAAAAATAGACTTCTCCGTCAGCGGGAAAGAGAGGATGAACTTGTGTTGTATTGATGAATGTCTTTGTTCAGACAGAAGAAATCATTGAAAGATGATGGTAGATTGTTATTGTAGTATTAAAACCTAAACAAAACAATATGGCATCATTGTTTATATCATGTAAAGGTAAAATCGATAGTTGTTTGAAGAGAGGACCAGTATATCCTTTAAATTTTGAAAAGGTAATGATCCTTATAATTTTCTTTTGTAGCCTTCTTATTGGTGCTAGTCTTGTTGTGTACTTACTTCCCCATACAATGTTACCATAACTTAGGTATGGATAGATAAATGCATAATATAGACCCCGCATTATATGACAAATATCAAATATTAATCGGGTGAAGCCTTTTACGAATTACCAAAAACAGGACTAGGTTATTGTTATAAAACTAATCTTACCAATGAAGTGCATAAAACTACAGTTAAAGCGTAGTAAGACAAACGTCCAAAAGGATATCAACAAGAGCGGTGAAAGAACAGACTTCTCTGTCAGCGGGAAAGAGAGGATGAACTTGTGTTGTATTGATAAATGTCTTTGTTCAGAAAGAAGAAATCATTGAAAGATGATGCTAGATTGTTATTGTAATATCGAAACATAAACAAAGCAATGTGGCTTCATTGTTTATATCATGTAAAGGTAAAATCGATAGTTCTTTGAAGAGACGACCAGTATGTTCTTTAAATTTTGAAAAAGTAATGATCCTGATAATATTCTTTTGTAGCCTTCTTATTGGTGGCTAGTCTTGTTGTGTACTTACTTCCCCATACAATATTAACATAACTTAGGAATGGATAGATAATAATATAGACCCCGCATTATATGACAAATATCAAATATTAAACGGGTGAGGGCCTGTTACGAATTAACGAAAACAGGACTGGGTTATTCTTAAAAAACTAATCTTACCAATGAAGTGCATAAAACAGTTCAAGCTTGATAAGACAACCGTCAAAAAGGATATCAACAAGAGCGGTGGAAGAACAGACTTCTCTGTCAGCGGAAAATTGCGTTCTTTCCAAACAGCTTTATGCATGAATCCATATACGTAAGTAAGTTAATTCAAGACAGTCTTAGATTCTGGATTCCAGGTTAACTGGAATCCGGTTTCCTTGTCAGTGGAATTTGGATTCCGGAAACCAATCGTAAGCTGTATTTTGGATTCCTTGAGCTGAATAACGAATTCCAAAGTAAAGGATTCCAGATTCCAAAAGCAGAAATTTCCTGGATTCGGAATGGATTCCACAAGCAGAAATTACCCGGATTCCTAAGCTCGATTACCAGCCGCTGTTCGGGAAAATGAGCCCCCACTCATCCCCCGAAAGAGCGGCTGCACGCGTGCGATTTCCTTTGTTAGTTTAAGCCAATCATGTTACCGCCTGCAGATTTTCGTCTGGCAAGGATTGTCGCAGAAATTATCACATCAAAACAGAAAGTCCTTCCTGTCCTTCCTTGATCCATCGCATGGCGAAGCGATTTCGACGGCGCGGAGACACCAGGCGAAATTCTAGAGTCGGAAGGAACACAACGTTTTCGTTCGATTGTTTGTTGTGAATGATTGTGGGGTCATTGTGGTTGGAGAGATTTTTCATCTTCAAGGATCTTTTCAAGGCGCTTTAGGTGTTGATAACTGCGTTCGTTATAGATGTAACCGTCGATGTTTATATTTGAAAGAGGAACATTCAATACGCTGGAAATTCTGTCTGGTAAATCAGAAACTTTTCCATTTAATTTGTTCCGCTTCCGAGAATCAGTCAGTTGGGGCACACAGAAGACGAAATCCAATATTCGAAGATCAAAGAAAATTAACTGCATGTCGCCGTATACAGAAATGTACCGAAGAATCTTTTTCACAACGTATGGAAATGTACCAAAAAAACTATTTCGAAAGTCATTTGGGTGGGTAAGAGAGCGCTTGATGCAATTTTGAGCCAAATAAATAAGAAATTTGCAGACCAGTTTCACTTCCAGTGACATCGGAGACGCCTAAATTATCAATTTTTCAATTACGTCACAGACAAGGTCAACGGGTCACGCGTCCAGCCGTTTCTTTTCGGGGAGGATCAAAGACCGGACCCGGGGGACGGCGGAAATCGAGCCTACCGGATTCCGCAATCCAGAATAGAGACCTTACGACTCGACAACGGCGACGCCAATGAAAACGTCGGTGAAAAATAGACTTTGCGTCCTTTAAAAACTTTTTCGCCCTTTTACCAAGTCACCCAGTTACTTGAAAGGAGGGAAGTTAAGGTGGAACTGAAGAGAGGGGACCGCGTCCGGACAGAAAGAGATAGTAAAAGTTATCGCCTTGCCGTTCCCGTTCTCAAGTCAACTCAAAATTTGGTCATTTCACGTTGCAGTTTTGCAGGGACTGCAAAGAAATATACAAATAAGCGTGATGCACGTGCAGAGTTGTCGTTTTGCTCATTAAACTTATTCCTGTTTTGACGTTCCCGTTGCCGTCGCTGGCGTAGTTATACGCAACAGGACGGCAGAAAGAAGAGGACGGAAAAACGCTCCTGTGTGACGAACTTGACAGAGCTATTACTTGCGTGTTTTGTCGTGGTCGATCTTCACTTATTTTCATGTTTTCTGGTCTTTTACAAAAAGATCTGTTTAAAGGAGTGTAAAGTTTGGCGAAAAGATTTTTCAAACAAAATTGTCACGCTTGTCACACAAGGTTTGCCGTCCTCTTTCCTCTCCCGTCCTGTTACGTAAGCTCGCTATTACCTTTCAGCGGGCGACGTGAGTTTGGGTCAGTCTGTGGCAAAATGCACCATGAGACTGTTCTGGTGACTGTTCTACAGTCGAACTTCCATTAAGTGGCCACCCTCTATTAAGAGGCCAGTAATCAAAGTCCCGAAATAACTGCAGAAAATAATTAACAATTACTGGACGAGGTGGAGCAAAATATCGGCTGAGGCAAATAATTGATCTGCGAGACACTAACAAATCACGATATTTTGCGATAACCGAGTTCAATTATTGTTTTATCATTCGATCACCGAGTTTGTTTTTTTTAATGAATATCCTTGGGAAGCGAAGCGATCTGCCATTATCACGCAAGAGCGATCGCAAGAAGGAGAAAAGCACGGTTTCCTTTACGCATGAGCAGAAAATTATTTGTAGCCAAACACTGTTTGACGGCATTGCACAAAAGCAGACCATTATTTGTAGGCAGTTATTTGCAGGTCACGTGGTGGGTTCTCGGCCAATGAAAAGAAAGAAAAATTTGCTTCAAATGATAATAGGAAATTAAACCTCCATTAAGCGGCCGCGGCCACCTTTTGGCTGTCCCAACGAGAGTTCTCCCATTGATGTCACCTCTATAAAGCGGCCATCAAGCGCTTGATACACTTAGTTTGGCTTCATTTCAAGAATATGATGAAAGAAAATCCAGTCCGAGATTGATGATGATGACCGATTGTGGAGCAGTGATACTTCTCACGTCGGGCATTTGTTTCAAAAGAAAGTGATGTTTCTGCTAAAGATTATGCTAATTTATGATGAACCTCTATTGAGTGAGCGGCCAATCTCCATTAAGCGGCCACTCGCCGGTAACCCGAGGGTGGCCGCTTAATGGAGGTTTAAATGTACTTTTTTTAGCTCTTAACAAGGCTAGGCAGAAAAATGGGTCAAAATTGCCCCTCTCAACACACCCACAGTGCAATTCGACAAAACACAAGCATAGGATCACGGCAACTTAAAAAAAAAACAGATATCTGATTATATGTTTTGGTGTGTAGTATAGCTGAGTATTGCGACGAAATACACTGTAGACCTCTTTCATAATTGCCGCCTATTAATATGTTCTTTGATATGTATGATAATTAGCCTCTCTGACCTCGTTAGCATGTGAAAAATACACAAGAATTCTTACTTTCAAACTAATTCAGAAAGGCTAATTATCAGAAATATAAAAGAATACATCAGTAAGCTGCCATTGTGAAAGAGGTCTATGTGCTTTATTTTGACAAGCCCGTAGGGCGAATCAAAATAAAAACTACCAGTCCACACTAATCCGAAAATATTTGAACAGAAAGAAATAAAATAAAATAAAATAAAACGCACACAGAATGTCTTCCGTCCGCTCTGATGAGGATAAATTTGGAAACGCGACATTGCCAAAGACACCACAAGACCATCGAGACGTCCGCGTTTTCCAAAAGTTTCCTTTTCAAATGCATGTTTTTTAACCACACTAAAATGCCACCAGCATTCTAAAATTTTTCCACATTGATGAGCGATCCGGCTAAGTGTGGACGGAACCTTACTTGATCGCGGGATCTCCCAAAAATCAGACAGTTAAGATTCCCTCAATCACTGGGGGAGACCAAAGACTTCCAAATCGGTCGTTAAAAATTCGCGTCTACCGACAACTAGATATTCATTCTTGAGTGAGGCTCCGAAGCCAGATCCAAAAGTCGTCCAGCCAAATCTACGATTTTTTTCTATGTGCAGTGTTGCAATGTCGCTTCCTCCTTTAGATCCGAAAGCTGGTCCAAGAGAAGAGCCACACGCTATTCCACCAACTACTAAATCTTCGTCTTTAGAAGGATCTGGGTATATCTTCTTTGGAGCAAACCCCTTTGGATTGTGTAAACTGAACAGAAAAGACGACGGACATGGAATACAATTATAGCGCTCGGAAGCTGAAATTTTAAGGAACGAAAAGAAAAACAAAATTCAAACTAAAGTTACAAAAAATGGTACTTAACCCTGTATATTCAGGAGGGGGATCAGGAAGGGGGTGGGAGGGGTGAGAATGCAAAATCGGTCCTTTGGCTGCAGCGCAGTTGTTATCTTGTGAATCCCAATCAGGAAGAATTTTGCTGCATTCTCATAATTACTTAGAACTCCGTTTTAAAACAAATCGTTTTTGAATTGCCTTCCTCCTTCCCCCATCAACACGTATCGTATGCTTCGCCAAGAGGTCCAAACACTTACCCAAATCTTTTTCTTACCCTTTCCTATACCGCATTTGATGACAAAGGCACCACAATCACATACCTAGAGAAGCGTTTTGGTTGATAACTAAGAAACTTTAATTCTCCCGGCATTTCTACATGAATAACCTCTAAAAAGTACTTCAATTGATTAAGATCACTTGCCAGGCTAGGGGTGTCGCTTCAAGACCGTTAAAAATAGTTTAAAATACGAGATAAATGACGGGTTTCCGTACAACATGTATTTCTATACCCCAACCCCAATAAATCCTAAGCCTTTTTATGTACCTCTTTATATTAGGTGAGGATTTTACTAATTCCTCTCTCTACCACATCTTTGAATCCAAAACGTATGTCTCCTTTTTCTACGAAATATAGCATAACTTGGAATTTGTAAGATAAGCTTCGAAATTCATAAATGAATGTAACGGTCATGTAGAAATTTTTCGCTTCCCTTAAGGTACAGAAACTTCTAGGCAATATTTTTCCTTCGAACAGATATTTTAGAAAAACAGTCGTTGGGTGCCCCTGTATAGTCCAGCTGCTATAGGCCCTTTGCAACTAGTCATTCAGGTGCTACAAAACCGTGCACCATGCTGGAGGGCAACAGACGCACTGGGAAAAATGACACAATTTTGTTAGCCTTTACATTAGAGCCTAAATAAGGTAAAAAATATTTCAAGACAAGTAAATTTTAAATTCTTTATGTAAAAGGAAGTTTCACACACAACCTATCTTAGGCTGACATGCTTTGTCTTTCTCAAAGCTTAAGAAACCGCAAGTTCGCAAAGTCGGTTTTAAGGATGGTTTTCAAGTCACTTAAAACTTTTTTTGAATCGTTTCAACTTTCCGACTTTAATGTGATGCAAGGTAAAATGACTTGATATTTTACTCGGACCTACACACACGTATCTTTGGTTAGGTAAAACTTAGCAGCTCTTAAGTCGTCCTTAACGGCCTAGTGTAAAGACACTCATAGAGCTCACATCATTAACTAGGAAAAATATTCACCCGTAGCCACCTTCTTGCATTGTAGGCTCCAGGGTTTAACCCGGATGACAATGAGAGAAGATGCCAAGTCAAAGAGTTCCACCTTTTTTCTCCAGAACGTTATTTAAGGAAGTTACTTTGTTTACTGGGAGACCAGTACGGTCCATAAAAAAAACAACAACAACACTTCTCTGGAGGAAGGGGGGGCATCCAACCAGCTGTCGGTCTTACAGAGTGCAAAGCATTTATCCTGAATTTACATGCAGGAAGGAAATTAATCACCGTTACATTTGACCATTTTCCTGTTTCACTGTTCTTTTGAAAATTTCCTTTTCTGGGGGAATATACCATGGACTAGATTTTTTAGGGAGGATAAGTTTGAGTATTTACCACGTCAGCATTAACAAGGACATCGGAAAAAAAAAGATACCACAGCTCGCTATGCTATATGAAGATGAAAATTTGTTATAATATATTTTTTTTACATGGGAGTTGCCTTGGCAACGTAATGACGCCATTATGTTTTTTACTCTCATAAAATTTGTTCAAACTTTTCTATAATCGAGGCAACTAAGGGAGGAACAAGCTTTTTTAAGGGATTTCTGAGAAAAAAACAATACTCCTGGTACCGAGAAATACAAAGGCAGTTAAAAAACGTAATGACAGCTCTGATGTCAATAAAACATCGAACATAACAAATTTTCATCTTAATATAGTACAGCTGTGTTAGATAATCTTTTCCCAATATCTTTGTTAATGCCGCCGAAGTAAACGCTCAAAATCAAAATCCAGTAGGTCCACCTTTAAAATTTCAGGAAAACAATATTAGGGCCATTTATACGAGGAAAAATAAGACGCGTCTTACATAGGACGCGTCTTAAATAAGACGCGAACTTTCCGTATAAAGGGCACATTTTGTCTAAAATAAGACGCGGCTTAGCTAAGACGCGTCTTATTTTACAACAGCCCTTAACACCTATTCTTAGATAAGACGCGTCTTAGCTAAGACGAGAAAAATTTCGTATAAATGACCTTCGCGTCTTACATAAGACGCGAACGCATAGTACGCATGCGTTAATTTTTGGCGCGCCACGTTGGATTGCCGTTGTTACGGGCAACATTCACATGAAAACGAGTCAAGAACAGAAATAAGACGCGAACCATTTATACGAGCTGTTCACGTCTTAGATAAGACATGCTCGTATAAATGGTACAGTTCGCGTCAAATTTAAGACGCGTCTTATTTTTCCTCGTATAAATGGCCCTGTTGAAGCCCTTGTAATTTGAAAAAGACTCAGGTTGCTCTAAGATGACCGAACAGATACAAATATTATAGCGCCCCTTAGAATTCGTTTCTAGAGAACTAAAAGTACTCTCGGTAGCCTGAAAACTGTGTTCAATGCATTTAAGAGGAAAACATCGTTAAGTGCCCCTGACACTACGCAGTACGTTGTTATTAATTTTACTTCGTTTATAAAACTTACGTGTGAACCATGGTTTCTCTGCGTAACCTCCGAAGACATTGTCGTCACTCTTGATGACAACAAGAGTTGGACACTTTCCATCACACTTCTCATGAAAATTCTCTGGGTTCCATCCATCCCTGGTTGCTTTGTACAAAAGATGCCATCGGGTATCGCTCGGAAAATCTGTAATCCAGGATAGCAGGGTATTCTCTTCGTCACGGCTGGTTATTATTGAGGATTCTGTGAATATTTTTGGCACAGGGGACAGTTTGTCAATCAGTCCCTCCAAATTAAAGAACTGTGCCTCGGCAAAAAGTTGGCGTTTTATCCTATTCAAAGTCTCTTCACAGCACAACAGCTCCCCATTGCGGAGGTAGTTGAGTATGTACCTGTTACCAGACATTAAGAGGATAATACGTCAAAACTAAGGCGCGGACAGAGATATTAATCATTTCACCGCTGATTGTAACTCCAGAGGTCAAAAGAGAATAAATCTAAATCAGTTTTGGCCCGCGGCCTCATGTCCTAATATGGAGGATGAGCGTTGGCTCATTTTCTCAATACCGATACACCACCGATACCTTACCGATACCTTACCGATACCCGACCGACAATTCACCGATACAATGCCTACAAACTACCGATGCTATCACGACCGACTGTCGGTCGATCTGTCGACCGACATGTCGACCGACTCACGATAGACAATCGGGCGATACTCGACCGAATCTCGACAGACATAGCGGCCGATTTGTCAATCAACAGTCAACCGAGATATCGGCCGATACATCAATCGACACCCCCCATAAAACACATGATCCGATAAATCTGCTATGAGACAGTCTTTTGAGCAAACTACAATGTCTAGCCATTTGCAAGGGTGAAATGTATGCAGCACTGTTACAATTAGGAAGACCCTGGGTGTTGTTCTTTCTGAAAAAGGGCCACCAGTGGTATTCATGTTGTTACCTTTTCCTCCCTTTAAACTCTGAGAGCCATAAAATATTTAACCAGGAGGAAGAGTGGTGCTGCACTTTTAGGATGGCACAGTAAACTGGTAAAGCAATATACATGTACCCAAGAGCAAAAAAGGCAAGTTACAGCCTCTGAAAAATAGGTACTTCCTATTCTTTAAACTGAGGACAGGCTCAAAAATCAATTTGGTTACTTTTAATGCCTTGTTATAAAAAGTAACAACTTGACAAAAAGTAACAAAACAATAGGATCCGCATCAAAATGTCAGATTAAAGCACTAGGAAAGACTGGATCATCTTAAATGTAAGAGATTTAAGGAGTTTCACTGTTATACGTCCAGTAGTTGAGGACACAAGGAGTTGCATTATTGATTGATTGGTTGATTGATTGAATGATTATTTTTTAATGGGGCGAAAACGTCACTAAAAAATTGAAAAACAGATCTGTATCGCCCTAGAGCAAGACTTTATGTTGTTTGTGCATCCCCCCAAATTGCATAAAATTTCAATCAAATCAAATCTAAATCTAAATCTTCAATCCCTTCACCTAAAAGTCAGGAATCAAATTTTGATTGATTGCGTGATTGAATGAACTCTTTCATCTATTATTGAATAAGGTCTAATAATTTAGGCTGAGCAAGACATAATCAACTCAAATAGGGGTTACAATCTCTCACATCTGAGGTTCAAGTACACCCCCCTGGGGGGGGGGGGGTAGGGACTCCCCTATATAAGCCATATAGCTAAGTGCCACCTCAAAGGGTGGGGTTTTTTCAGCATTTCGGTCTTAACGGGTTTAGACTTTGCCTATTTTGGCCTGGCATCCGGTATGGTTTTTCAGGGAACCACGGGATATGAATATATTTACCACTACAGTTCCAAATGACTAATATGCAAATTCGAAATGGATTTTAAGAATCGTTTTTTTTTTTTTTTTGCTGATAATGACAGTGTTTATTAGAGACCAGGTCTGAAAATGGGTTTGAATAACGACATTGGTCTGAAATAGAGATAGAATTCGGAGAAACAGGCAGCACACACACACCAAGAATTCACAGGAGTAACTCCCCCCCCCCCTTGCCCCTTGGACACACACACTCAATGTTGGAATCAAATTAAAACCGAACCATTCAGTTTACCTGAAGAGGTCTCCATCCCGGTCAATGAAGAATGAGCCATCTTCATCTAGATCCTCTTCAAATCGACCAGAAAACATGGCTGCCAACATCGAATCTGGGTCCTTTGTTAGGGTTAATAGAGAAGTCTTGAAATAGACACCTCCAACGTTTAGCTTCACAGTTTTTTTGGTGCTTTTCTCAAAGGATGACATTTTCTGTTGCATAATTAATAAAATGATATTTGTTAAATAATTTAATTTTTTTAGTAGCATTGGCCTTTTTCACCCTAGAGATGGATTATCCCTCTTTCGGTACATTCGATTTCAAAAGCGTATTCCAGAAAAAAATATATATATATATGTATATGCAAAAGCTCTGTTGCAAGTTTCTTGTACTGTGACTTTTAGGCCCCTTAAAAATTACATGTACATACATCGGGATACTTCATTTCATAGAGATTTTTAGCTATAGAGAGGAGAAGCTGTTACATCTTGTTGCCATGGTAGCAAAAGTTCTGGATGACAACAAACTGAAAACATCACTTAAAAGGTGAATTCACATTGTTTCAAACTAAATTGATCTTATTCAATTTCATTTTATGTCAAATGTTGGTGAAATTTTCTGGGGTTGAATCTGAGAGGACCATATCTTATAAGTTTAAAAAAAGAAAACGAAAATTGTGGTGTTGTGTTCACGTACTCCATGAAGCAAGCACATAGAATTAGGACGTTTCATGTTGCAGTCGTGCAACGACGGCTAAGAAATGTAAAAGAAAAACCGTGATGCACGGTTGTTTTGTTAACTAAACCTATTGCTTTTTTGCCATTCTCTTTGCCGTCACTGTTGTTGTTGCTTAAGCTCCCTATTACTCTGATCCAGAAATTTTGCTACCATGGTAACATGACATCACATCTCCTCTCTATTGCAAAGCAATGAATGCCAAAATGAGTGATTTTTAGAGTTCATGAATTCTCCTTATTCTTATTCTGGAATCTGGTCAATCAACACTCTTAGACGAACAATCTGTCTGGATGGGAAAACTGGGCTATGTTTTGGGTGGATAATTCATCTGATATTATCCATCTGTTTATCCATCTTTTTGGATTTTGAAGACAAATTATACTTCTCATATGAATAATATGTCTAAGGGCTTGCCCAAGCAGCACACTATAGCTACATGATTTATAACCCCCTCAAGAGTTGGTTCAGAAGCAGTGGTAACTTTAAAAGCTTTTCAACAAAGTAGTAAATTAGAGCTTTCACGTTTTCTTGACATCAAGTAAGCAATGGCTACCTCTTTAATGCATTGGACTAACTGTGTGAGAGCTTTGAAGGCATGGTTTATCCTTCTAATGTGAAAAAATGACAATGCAATCTTAAAACAGATATCTGTCCCAATTTAACACTAAGACTGAAAAAGTATGGTCACCAGACAGATTAACCAGCTGTGGTCTGAAAATGGCCAGTTAAGCCAAGGTGAGTTGTATATTGTGACACTACTATTCATTCAAAATATTTCCCCATTTCTGATTGGCTGAAATCCTACGCATAATTCATTTTAGTAAAATCCAACTGGTGGTCTATTATCATGCTACATTCTGATTGGTTGAGCTACTACCAGGCTATATGTTATAGCCCACTAGTAGTGAAAAGTGCCGGCTTTGAAAACCAGAACAATAGCGGCTGAATAGCATTTTGCTAGTTAAAGTTAGTTTTGACCAACTAGTTGGATTTTACTAAAACATTTATTCCTTTCGCCCTCATGGCCTCTGAGTCAATAGCCCATTCGGCTAAAAAATGTAATTGTTTTTGGGTACCTGCCTATGATCTCTTCACCTCTGCTCGCAAAGTAGTATTTCCCACACCAACCTTGACCGGCATTCAGAGATTGAGGAACACGTGGTCATCTCTGTGAGAACTAATTTGCCACAAAAAAAGTTCAACAGTCCTTTCTGAACCAAAAGTTTTGGACCCTTCCAATCAAAAATTCCTGGATCCACCCCTGCCTTTATCTCTTAAACTTGGTAATAAACATGCACCAACGAAAATGAACTTAACATCGATGGAGGTAAGCATGTTTTAGCTTGTTTTATATGAGGAATTCTTTTGAACAAATAATAAGACAATTGTTTAATTCGGCTTTCGTATCATCTGAAGAATTATGTAGATCTCAGGGGGTGTTATCCGCCGAGGCCATAATTCTTTAGGCGATACTCAGCCTCATTCAATAATTGTTAAATACTACAGAGGCCCTGGCAGGGTAAATTCTGACAAGCGACATGGCCCAAAAAGTAGCGACAACCCCTTAAAATGAAATTGCGACAAGAGAAAACCTCCCTCAGCCAAATTGCAACAGTGACGGCAAAGTCAACAATAAGCGACAAGCATTTATAAACACCGACACGAGACGTTTTAAAATTCCGACGGGCGACATGGGACCCCCCGGGCAGAGGGCCACACTACAGTCAACCCCCTCTAAAACGGACAATAAGAGGGCCATAGCAATTGTCCATATTTACGGGCTGTCCATATTAAGCGGGTTTAATTTAATACAAAATGTAAGTGCTTTCTTTTCCCGGGAGAAAGCAAGCTGTCCGTAATAATGAGGTGTCCGTATTTATAAGGTGAGGTGTCCGTAAAGAAGGGTGTGACTGAACCGTATATCAAATATTAAACGGGTGAAACCGTCTACGAATTACCGAAAACGGGACTGGGTTATTTTTATAAAGCTAATCTTACCAATGAAGTGCATAAAACAGTTAAAGAACCTCTTAAAGCGTCGTAAGACAAACCTCCAAAAGGAAAATCGGGAAGAGTGGTGGAAGAATAGACTGCCCTGTCAGCGGTGAATTGCGTTCTTCTAAACAGCTTCATGTATCCATAACATGTCCTCCCGGAACGTGGGCACGAGGCTAGGCAGCGAAAGTCTGCTTTCGAGAATCACTTTTTTAAAATCGAAATCTATTTTGCCATCTGGAATCCGGATTAAAAACTCTGCAGTATTCTGCAAACTCCAGTTGTGTGTTTCTTAGCGCAGCTCTCGCGAGCGAAGAGTGAGTAGCGTAGCCATCATGCGTAAGAAAATGAAGTAATCGACCCATCCGAAAAAAATTGGTAATCACGTGACCATACGTACACAAGCCCGCCGATCCGTTCGCACCACAGGCAAACCAATGTAAAATAACTCAATCAACAGGTATAGAAACCCAAATGCAACTCGAGGTTATTTTGGCGGGAAATCGCATAGCCACCGGCGTCTTGTAAAGCAGAGACAACTATTACAAGAGTCAATAAAGACGGAAACGAATAGCGGAAATTGTTTCTGTATCCGTGTCGTAGTATTAAGTATTAAGCTTAGACTAATTGTCATGTCCACAAATTTGGAATATAGAGCAAGAGAAAGACAAATAAAAAGAGAAAGTAGGCGGCAGGCCAGCGAAGCTCAACTAGAAAAAGAGCAAACGGGGAAACTGGATGCTAAACTTATGTCAGATTTGAAATAAATAAATGAACAAATAATTATAAAAAAGGACAAGTAAATTAAGGCCACCTGGCCGCTGTAAACGCTTTGCAAATGGCCATAGAGTTTTTCAACGTGCTTGGTTGATTGCAGATCTGCCAGTGCACCAGCCTACCCTACTTCTAAAACGAGAACATTTGAAATTATCCTCGACTGTGGATGGAAAGGCATATTTTGCTTACGGAAATCGGCAAAAACCAAACTAAAACCAGGATTATAGACCACAGTTTTATCACAATCAGGCTCTTTTATTGTTACACTTTTTCACTTATGACAACTGATATCGGTATAAAAACTACATTTTGTACAGGCATATTTCCCCTTCATTTTCCGATTTCGTGTTTCGAGAGATAATCATTTCCTGGGGTCTTGTCCAGTGAATCACTTTCCGTCTTTTTCGTCGCCAAGTCTTTTGGTGCATTCATGGAACCTCACAAAACAGCACAGCTTCTCCTCGCAGGTCTTGCTTCCCAGTATGCAGCATGGGATGACTGGTAGACATTTTTTCTTGAATAGGACAAAACACAAATGGATAGCATAATTGTCAACTGGGTGAGATTTAACTTAGGTATTGCAAGCTATACTGGTTTGCGAACTTCTAAGTCTTCTGACTAGCCTTAGACACCTTCAAGAAAGAGAATAGAAAAAAAAACTGGAAGATGACTCCCAACTTCTCGATATGACATTTTTTGAGAGCCCCATAGCGTGTTTGGTAATGAGTCACAAAAATTATCCTTTCCTTTTCCGGCTTAAGACTTTGCTAAGCCATGTCTTACGGGCGCAGCTGTAATGTAGTAGAGATAGTTTGGAGTACAGAAATACCAAAATGCTAGACTACTGCAACCACGGGAAACAGTAAGCTTAGAATTTAAAAAAGTCGTTTGTTTAATTACGGTGGCTGCGAGTAGACAGTTCACGAGACTGAGTGTTCGCTCATCCCACAGAGCTTTGGCTGTCACTGTAACAACCAACCCGCCCTCCTGCCTGAGATTTTTTGAAACGTCTTGCATACAGTTAGGTCTATTCGCAAACGTTTTATCAACACTTACTATAGCTGGAGGCATGTGGCAAACGTTTACACCCGCTTCCTTCAGGCATTTTCCCGTTTTCTTGATGCACGCTAGATGTGCACAAGCGTCCTCATTTGCTCTTTTATGGCATATCACTGCTCCAACGATGCAAAGTTTCTAAAAAAAAGACAAACAAACAAAAACTTGAGAATTTTTTAATTTAAGATGAAAATTCTCAAGTCTAAAAACCGAGGTGCAAGACCTGTGCGCTCGCTCCTGACTGTTCTATTTTTCTCCTGGTGGGGTGCATGCGCAGTGCCGCTTGCACCTTTATGTTTGCCGTACTGCAATGAGTTTTTTTCCTGTGTGTTTCGACGGTTTTCCAGCTTTATGTGTTTTATTAAATAAATGGCTGAATTCATTAAATCATTTGTGTTTCTTGTTTCGCCAGCAAAAAATACTAAAGCAAATTCCCCAACGGCAGGAACGACAAATAGGCAATTAAGGAATAAATAAATGAATAAGACGTTGCCTAAACTTCGCCACCAGGCTCCTCCTCCTTATTCTCCTTAGAAAGTAAACTATAGTCTATTCTTAGCTTCGGTTTCTTCTCAAGTAAGTCTGAGAGTGAAATCGTCAAGCAATAGGTCAGAACTCCACACTGTGATTCTGCGGTGAATGCAAAAGAGTTTTAGCATTTGAGTGTAGCTATAATTTTGGAAACCTACAAAATAGACTGAACAAAAAACTAAGAATTTACCTGATTCAAGATCGTATCAATTTGTTTTTTATTTTGCCGACAAACTCTCATCTAATTATTTCAATCTAGCATAAATAGCTCGCATTGTATGTAGTGGCGGTAATCATGCCCTCAGATGGGAAACCCTATAGTTAAAAGCTATATATATATACACATATATGCTGGTAACACATAAAAAAAAAATTGAAAATTCTCTAAACTATTTCGTATGTCATTCATTTGTTGCCATATTTTACTCAATGTTTTTGTTTTTGTTTGTTATTCAGATTTTTCTGGTTCTAAGGCTATAAACTCTTATCCACAAAAAACATTTTTATGCCCTGATACTCACGATTTTGGGTGGAATTCCGCTGGTAGGGAGGCCACTTGGAAGTTTTGGTGAGCTGCTGGGTTTGGGACCGTCTTCCTTTAGCTTGACAATGCTTCGAACTTTCTCTGCCATTTTCTTATCTTCCATCTCGAGATAGTGTAGTACAGCTTGTGGATGGTACTCCGTCTCGAGCTCGGCCTTGGCATAAAATGCCGCTGCAACAAAAAACAGCAAAGCTATCTTGATGCTCATAATTCTGGATCGATACTCCTCGGTGTTCCTGCGACACTGATGTGCAAGACGGAATCTGTTCTTGTTTATATAGACCATCGAACACTTTCTGCGCATGCTTAGGTAAATTTGGCTTGCGTGGACAATTCCCTTAAATTTTGTTTTAACAGCTTTGAGAACGAAGTAAACAAATTAGTTAGCTTTTGTACTCCTCCCAAAAAGGTATTGAAAAGCACTTTGTATATAATATTAAAACCGTAACAACCGTTTTATTATCGAGGTCTTAGCTTTTGTACTCTGCTCCTTCCATGAAAGAGGTACAAAAACCCCTTTGTTAGTAAAATTACAACACAGTAACATTTTATAACGGGAGTCTTTTCTTTTTGCACTCTTGTTGTAATTACTAAATTTACTTTTCAATTTGTTGCAAAGGCCACGTTCCAAGAGGATCCGTAGTCTCTACCCAAGTTAAGATTTTCCTTCCCTTCGTTTTAGAATGTACTGAACTGTCTTTTTCAGAGCTCGTCGTTCATGAAATTTCCGCCTCATTTCTGTCATGTTCTATCCTTTGCCAGTAATTTTATCTTTGCCGGGGGCTAAATTCTTGCCTTCAGTGAAAGGAAAAAGAATTTAAAGTAAAGAACGTTTTTTTTTTTTAACGGATTAAAATATATAGCTACTTCCATAGTAATCCTACCTCTACTGAAAACCTTATACATCAAACTACCGGTAGAACTTATCTTTAACTGCTGATCATCCCCCTTTTTTTTTAAACCAAATATGGTTTTTGATACATGGGTGATAAAATTAGTAATGTTGGTTGCATCAGGGCACTCAATGCGCTTAAAACTGAATAACGTGGAATAAAAAAGCGAGTACACAGCGGGTGTTCGAAAGGCGATTATCAACGAAGTAAATGAAACTTTGTCGATACCTATCACCTGTATATCTAACCGATTTTTGAAAACCGACCTAACGAAATTTGCAGTCAATTGAGTGAAAAGGAGTCAAAAGGCAGGTTTCGTAGCCCGAGAAGCTCTAAAATCACAGAAACGAAGGAAAAGGAAAAGAGAAAGGGAAAAAGCGAGGAGAAGGAAAGGGGGAGAAGAGAAAAAAGCAATGGTTGCACTCTTTATGGCCAAAAAAAAAAAAAAAAAAACCTGTTGGACGCAAAAGGCCAGGTCTATTTGGCGGTAGTGTTTTCAAACAGTCCGGCTAGATATATATTCCAATATTTTTATTTTATTTTAATAAATTTATTTTATTTCGGATGATGAGAGAATGATACTTGCTGTCCCCAAAAGTTTTCAGGAAGTAATGCTATGTATTCTCTTCGGCTTATAATCATGTTATGAACAAACTTAGTAAACCGTTTATTTATAAGTGATGAACAGGTACTTTCCGTTTTCTTCCTGAAAACAGTTGTTACAAGTTTCCTTAAGTTCGAACGGTTTTTCCTCTTTCTTTTGCTAGATGATTACCTTCAATTAAAGCCACGGTGATTATACATGTGTTTCGAAGCGGGTTAATGATGTTGACACAGGAAGTTCATATCTGTGGTGGAGTACCCCTTCCACGACCTCTGAGGGATGTACTGTACGTTAAGCAAACAAGTGTTAACGATATTTGCACGGGAGGTCAAAATTGTGACCTTATTTTCCCTGGGGTCATGATGATCTACTCAGTGTTTAATCTACTTGCTTGTGTTTTGTGCTAACTGAAAAAGCTTCACGTGGTGCTTTCGTCAGCAAACTGTAATTTAGTGTCAAAAAAAAGGAAATTGACGGTCTCAGTAATTTATGATCCGTGTACTCATGCCATGACGTTTTCACTGACGAATGATATTCATTTGGCACGAATTTAGGATACCATTTAAGTCCCGCAAACCACGGCTACCAAATCTATTAAAGACTTGAAGAATGGCATTTTTGACTTTTTCACGATGTTTAGTTTTCCTTTTTCATACTTTGAATGGGCTCATGGACGGAACGGAGTTTCCTCTATTGGGCGAAAAAGTGATTTAAAAAAAATGTATCCAAAAATACATAAACCGCACAGTAATTCTCAAGGAGTTATAATAACTCCTCTAGTGGGGCTAATTCAACTCCTTTCAGTGGAGTTATTTTTTGGGGAGTTATTTTAACTCCAAAAAGGAGTTTAAAGAACTCTTTTTCAGGAGTAAAAGTGACCCCAGATATTGAGGAGTTAAAATAACCCCCAAAAAGAAGTTATCCTGTACCTAAAATTTTTACTCCAATCAGAGTTAAATTATCTCCAAAAAGAGTAAAAACAACCCATGTAAGGAGTAGAAGTAACCCCATTTCGGAGTTATTTTAACTTCAGACTGGGGGTAAAAAGAGTCAACAGCATGGCATAGCCCCAGACGATGTGTGTGCTTCATTTCTGAATTTGTTCTCGCATCTTTTAGTGCCGCCTGATAACAGGCCCAATGTTTGCCAATGTCAATGAGTGAGACGAAACCAGAGCTTGATCTCAGGTTAAATATTTCCCATACCAATATCTTGTAAACATCATAATTAAACCCCACTTGAGCTGTATAAAGTACGTTAAATGACGTGCCCTCCTGAGTAAATATTATCGCATTTTTGTCCTCATGAGAAAACACCGTTAAAGCCTGCTTTCTTTAAAATAAAATCAGAAATAGCTTAAAAACTCGTCTTCCTGGCTTTTGGTTTGATAACTCTCTCGAAGCGACAGTAAATTTGGCAAATAAAGTATGCTTATAAGTTAGTGGGTTAATTACTAAGTAAACATAAGAGCTGAGGTTCATTGATCTAGCCTCCTTAGTAAATATTATCGCATTTGGCCTTTCAAGCAAACATCGGTAAAAAGCTGCCTACTCTTTTAATTGAAATGAAGTGGCTCAAATCTCATCCCTTTGATAATTCTCTCGAAAAGAAAAGACTCGGTTAGGCAATTAACTTGAAGTAATTACTCATGCAGCTAGTAGCAGACTGTAATTAATATAAGTCAACTGGTTAGTTTCTGGTTAGTTTTGCTGGTTTGACCTTCACCTTTCGAGTAGATATTATCGCAGTTGTGACTTTTCAAGCAAAGTGAAACTTACTTTCTTTAACACTTGTAATGTTAACTTTAAGGTCAAGTTAAAGTCATGGTAGGTAAAATTTTGACCCTCTGTATGTGCAAATATCATTAACCGTGGTTTTCTTTAATTAACACTTGTAATGTTAATAAACCTCAGCATACGATAGTCAAGCACAGCTGCTTTGACATTTTTACCAATGGGGAGTAATTTTTTGGAAAGAAAATACCCCGGGGATAAGGCAAGCAGTGTAACTCAGTAAATACAAAGCTCGTTCCCTACATTAAAAAAAAAAACATGAAATGAAAAAATAAAAAAATAAAAAAATAAAAAAACCCCGTAAATTAGCTAGTATTAATTTAGTCTCCAAATTGCAAGAATTTCTTGCGAATTTTATTGTCAGTAAATCTGTGTAAATATCATTATCTTGGGCATTGCTCACACTTTGAGTGTTTGTTTAAGCTAACGATACTTAAACAACGCTGGCTGAAAACAAAAATGATTTCTTTAGAATCTTTTGTTTTAACCAATAATAACACACATACTACGGCGCAGCCGCAAAGAATGACCAGCTGTCATGTTTTCGCTACATAAGGACCTGTTTTTGCCTGGAAAGTACAGTGTTAATTGCACCCATCTTGAAGGGACAATGAAGACTTTCATAGCTGTTCTCCTCCTGACCGCCTGTGCGGCTTATGTCACTGCTGAACATATGGCTTTTCACAAAGCCGTGTTTCAGTTTTTGGACAAGCGTCACGATGAAAGAATGACACAGATACTAAGAGACAACGGACTACCTGAGGACACTATACCTGCTAACGATCATCACGAAAAATCCCCAGAATGGATGGTAAATATAAAGAGTTCTAAGTAACAATTAATGATTCCACGAGTGCGCTTTGGATATGAGATGGTAGATAGCCAACGAGGCGTGTAACGCCGGGTTGGCTATAATCATCTCATAATAACAAGTGCGAGTGGAATAATTTTTTTTATTGAAAACACCCACAAAATATCGAGAAGTCTTCCCGACTTCTTTGAGCGGACGCTTGCAATTACCATATTTTGAGAGCATGGTATAATAGCTCATATACCATGATGGTTAAGCCAATCAGAGCTCTAGAATGAATTGCATTATCTAATGACTCAGTTTTTGACAATCCCTGGTACTCAATATCACCATTAAAAACAGTTATAGGTTCCTACAAAAGAGAAAGGAACTGTGGAATATAACGAACAGTAAACTGAGTGTGACTGAGAGTTACTTCTCATACCTCTCATTTAAACCGAATCAGACCTCAGTATAATCTGAGTGCGACTGCAATACCTCTCATTTAGACCATATCAAGCCTTTATAAACTGAATATTACTCGACTGTGTTACTAACTTATTCATTTGTTACATTTGCTAAATTTATATTTCTTCATGGCAGAAACCTTGCATTGAAACAGCAAAGGAATCTTGGAAAAATGCAGGGCATGACGCTTGCAAAAGACTGGCTTGTATCGACAACTTCTTCGAGTGCATCAAAAAAAGCCACCCTACGCCTCTACCATCTCTTCCACCGCTTCAGGTAAAACAATAACGCAGTTTATCTGCTACGACTGTTGTGATTCTTATTAATTAACCCCACACCCGGGCACTTCCAGCGCCCCACCCCGGCACCTCCGGTCCCCCACTCAGGCCCCTCCGGTCCCCTACCCCGATCCCTCCAGCGCCCCACCCCGGCCTCTCCGGCGCCTCACCCCAGCCCCTCCGGCGACCTACTTCCTTCTCTTCTTGATATTTTTCAATGTTTCAAATCATCAATTTAATATTAAAGTAATATTCGGGCATCTTATCTTGAATTCAAAAGTCCAACATCCTTTGACTAAATAGACGTTTTTGTAAAATCAATTACGTTCGGCATAGTAGGCAAAGACACAAAAATAAACATGAGGCCATTTTCGTCGTATTTGTTTTTATTGTTTAACCGTAATATCAAGGAGTAAAGCTTACGAAAAGGCTGTAAAGAATTATTTCTACCTATTATACCTCTGTCAATAGTTATTAAATTTGCATTTTTTTTCAAGAGAAAGTTAAGGTGACATATCTCACGACGCACTGAAACGTCTATGTACAATATAACTGACATTTAGGACGTAATATCTTAAACTGTATGCGTAAAATTCGACTGAGTTTCATCCTCGTCCTTTTAACTAAATAACTGCTGATAAATCACTTTTTTAGAGAACAAAACGGGTTGGAGTTTGACAAAACTAACTTTCATAACTCAGAACGATGGTGCGTAAAAATTAAATCTTTCCTCCGCTCAATATCTTTCTTTTAAAAATCTCATTGCAGAAAGGCTGCGTGTTTCTCCTGTATATGTGCAGGAAGCACAGCCCTACTTGTGCTGGTGAATTGTGCTGTTTTGTTCGCATCAAAAGATGCTTCAAGGCCGTCGCTGAACACTGAGATACCGCAAAGAAAATGTTACACTGTCACTATGGCAACAATTAGAAGATATCGTTCAAGATGATGTGCAGTCAGGCTCGTTTAAGTTGACATATTATCATATTATAAACTTGTACAGGCATTGTTAAGGGAATAAAGGCATTTAAAAGTGCATATTAAGCGTCTTTAAGTTATTTCTTATATGTAAAACATAACATAGCCATGGTGTTATTCACTCTAGGTACTTCATTTATACACCGTGTGTTATTCACTGTAACCGTGTGCACATTTTCTTCATTAGCCCTGACAGACATCCTTCCCAAAAATATGCTCAGCAGTGAGTTATGACCAGTTATGGGTACGCAAATCAGTGGATTGTTGGCCCGGCGCCTCGAAACCCTGGGAAAACGCCTGTACATCGGTGCCTAATTCTAGTATCCAAGTGCAAGGTGAACCTTATATTCGGTTACAGCACTCGAGCTGAAGAGTTTTGGGAGGGGTACCGGAGAGCAATTGTGTTTATGCACCGGGGGGGGGGGAGGGGGCGCAGGGCATGGGGTGGGGATTTGATTGTTTTTGTTGGCCGTTGGGTGGGACATTTGACTGATCCTCTTCTCCCGGGCGAGGGGATTTTTGAACCCGCAGACTCGGACAAGACTGAGACCAATCATTGACCGATCATACGTTTCCCACTTCACTCAATGCGCTGTACGGTCTGGAAATCGTGGAAATCAGTGTAAGGTTAATGCTTAAGTTTTGAAATGCACGGGACTAAAATGTTTTGACACTGTTGTCGCATTTCAATATAAAAGATGTCAGTTATTGCTTTCACTAGAAACCTAAACATACGTGGAAATAAAGTTGCAATTGATGGCAATAGACTCCAGAGCATTTGATATTCCCGATTTTAAAACGTTGCATAGATGATCCTATTATGTAATTGTCAAACAGTTAGCTGGACTGCCTTCTAGAGTCTTTGTTGAATTTGCTATTTAGTGAAATTCTACGCAGTGTAACACAGATTTAACGTATAATTGGAGCTGTAGCAGATTTTAACAGAAACTGATGTATCTTTGAGTGATGCAGCAAAGTTAACAAATAAGTATTGTAGAGTTATATTTCGAGATATTTTTGTAGTGCCTTTCTTGGTTCTAGCCTTGAGATATTTGACAACAATTAAATGTGCAGCCCGGGGTAGGGAAATTTGTCTGCATTTGACTGGAATGATTTACCCGTGGACAGAGAATATGTACGTGTAATCAATTGGTGACGAGTGAAATTAGGGAATAATTTCACGCACGTTTTGTCCAAATCCTAATAATTTCCCAAGCCTTTACCAAATCCTAATAATTTCCCGAACCTTTAGACGAGAAAATTATTAGGATTTGGACAAAACGCAAGTAAAAATATTCCCTAATTTCACGAGTATACCATTTGATAACCTATTACATGTGAAATTACAAATTAACGCTGAAATTTCGCGCCAAAATTAAGGAGTAATTCGTCACCTATGACATTAGACAGGGAATTTTGAAAAATGTCAAATCCCCATCCCATGCCCTGCCTTCACCCTGTCTCTTTTGAGTGCGCGTGATAAGCCGTTCAGTTTTCATTCTGTCTATGGCACAAATTATTAGTTTCTCACAGAATCAGCTTCCTTTTCTTTTTACATATAAACTACTACTTTAAACCGAACATATATACACATCCTCACCCTTAACGCCATAAAATTGGTTAGGATATTCCCCACACCCCTTGGATTTTCGACGAAGGGAAAGTCTAAACAAGCTATAGATAAACACTACCTAAAATTCCAGGACTCGAAAATCTTCACCATAGCAACTGATGGTTTCAAGTAGTTTAACCTGGGACTAAGGGGTTTACCTGTGGAAAATGAATTATTGGCTATAACTTCGTCATAGATGATGGCAATGAATCAAAACTTGGCGCACATAAAGAACTCATCGTCCTTAACATTTTAAAGTATAAATATTTTGTCACTTGTTATGCCACGTGACCATTTAGCTAAAACTCGTCAAGTATTGAGCAGTTGGTGGCCAGTTTTAAAAAGAAATCGAGCAATAACATTTTTCTAATTCATAATAAAATTTTTCAAACACTTCACGTTTAGAATGACCGTCCATTGCACTTCAACAAAAAACTATAAGGAAAAATACATCTTTTTAAATACCCAAATTTAATCTTGAGTTATTTAAAACTTTAATTTTAAACTTTGCGTACATTCATTTGAAACGTAGAATGTTACTAGGTATGTTTATCCTCTTTCAGAAATGTCAATTTGTTTATCCTACAATGTAAATTTGCCACTAATTCTCCAATTTCCTTTATTTTAAAAGTTAATTAAGGCACAAGAAAACCTCAAGATATACTTTTGGGGAAACAAATTCATTTGGTTCTAGGTTCATTGGTTTTAAGGTCTCCTAGCGAGAGATATAATGTTGCCAATCATTCTTATGCTCGATCAGAACACACCTTTGACGCAGGCACGAAACCCTCCCCCCGGAAGGGGGTGGGGGTACTGCCATATATGGGCTGAAGTGTTCTCCGAGAAGACACAACATACACTCAAGATGGCGGATGCAAATGAACACACTTTATTCCAGTAGGCATGCGCTAAATATAACCGCTGACCTGATGCTACATCCCCCTTTTTTTTTTAAGAAACAAAGAAAACTGAAATTACTGAATTTAACAAACAAACCGTAACAATAAAAGAAAGAAAACAAAAAAAAGAAACATGAGACAATGCTGCAACAAGAGCAATGTGTCCTTTCCTGAAAACTGGAAACAGAAAGCTTAACTGAAAAGCTGGAAAGTGTCTACTTTGTATCTAATACTTAACATAGTCCTTAAATCTCTGAGGTTCCTTAATTGTCCGACCAGACCGCGTGGTAGTAGCCGTAGACATTCCGGTTGGCGGTGTTACAGGATTCTCGTGGGCCACTCTAACAGAGGATGGCTCAACTTCCGTGTCTGTCAGGTCCTCATCATTCGAGACTTCCGGTGTAGGGGTGATTTCTGGGATCTGAGACTCTTCAGTTCTTAATAAATGTCGACGGTTTCTTCGGTACTCTCCACGCTCTGTTTCAACCTTATAAGATCTGGGTGAAGGAAGAACCTGTGTAACTCTAGCAGGTTTCCACTTGTTGCCTTCTCTAACTCTTACAACCTCACCATCCCTCAAAGGGGGCAGTTCCTTTGCTTTTCTATCATGCTGCAGCTTCTGCTTTCTCTGCCTTTCTTTTAACTTAGGGAGGACATCTTCAGGGTCATAGAGTTGAGGTTTCAACAAATCCTCAGTCACTGGAATTGAGGTTCGCAAACGTCTTCCCATTAGCATTTGTGAGGGTGACAGATTAACTTCCTCCAGGGGTGTATTTCGGTAAGAAAGGAGAGCTTTGTATGGGTCACCAGCTTTCTCCAGCATTGCTTTAACGGTCTTGACGGTTCTCTCTGACTGGCCATTGGATTGTGGGTAGCCAGGACTTGAAGTGATGTGTTCAAAACCCCAGTCTTCTGAAAACTTCCTAAATTCTGCAGAGTTGTAACAGGGGCCATTGTCAGAAACGACAACTGAAGGGACTCCATATCTCGCAAACTGGGATTTAAGAGCTGTAATTACTCCGGTGCTTGTCATTGACGGGAGTAAAGTCATTTCTGGCCACTTGGAGTAATAATCGACAGTAACGAGGTAGTTCCGACCATTCTTGTGCAGAATATCTGTGCCAACCTTAGCCCAAGGCAGTGGTGGAATCTCGTGCGACTTCAATGGTTCAGGCTGCTGACTTGGTCGATTTTCTAGACATACAGGACAGTTTTTAATCTTCTCGGTTATCTCCACACTCATCCTGGGCCAGAACAATACGTCCCGCGCTCTCGCTATTGTCTTGTTGATACCCAGGTGTCCCTCATGCAGTTTCTCAAGCATCTCTCCTCTCAAGCTACTTGGTACAACAATCTTTTGTCCCTTAACGATCAGTCCCTGGGCTACTGTTAATTCATCACGGTAATTCCAAAACTCCTGTGCATTGGGTGGGACGTGACCTTTGGAATCTGGCCAACCTGACAAAATAACTTGTTGCAGGTCAGACAAAATCGCATCTTCCTTAGTTGCCTCAGCGAAACGGGCCAACTGGTGGTCAGAGATAACACCCTCTACTAAGTTTATGTCCAATTGCTTAGCATTCGTCAGCTGTTCTTCCAAATGGGCTCGAGACAAAGCATCCGCTAAATGTAAGCTGTCTCCACGCTTGTATACCACATTGATTCCTGGAAAGCGCTGGAGTTGGACCAACATCCGTTGCAGCCGTAAGGGTGCTACGTGTAAGGGCTTCTTCATAATTGCCTCCAAAGGCTTATGATCTGATTCAACGGTGACATCACGACCCACGATGTACTCTGCAAATTTGGCACAGCCAAATACTACTGCCAAAAGTTCCTTTTCAATTTGGGCATACCTTTCTTGAGTGGGCGTGAGTGCCTTTGAGGCATAAGCTATTGGTCGGTCTTCCTGAATCAATGCTGCACCCAGTCCAGTTGAACTGGCATCAACTTGTAGCGTCAGGGATTTCTTTGCATCATAATATCCTAAAATAGGGGCGCAGACAAGCGATTCCTTGATTGCTTTAAAACTAGCTTCCTGCTGCTCTTCCCAGTGCCACTCAACATCTTGGTGTAGTAACTGTCTTAATGGTGCAGTAAGGTCAGACATGTTGGGGATGAATTTACTGACATAGTTGATCATCCCCAACAATCTTTGTACACCAGATTTGTCTGTTGGCCTTGGCATCTCAACTATGGCTCTGACCTTCTCTGGGTCTGTCTTCAAACCGTCATGGGAGAACAAGTGGCCATGGAACTTCACCTCTTCCTGTTGTATGTGGCACTTTGACTTCTTCAATCTGAGATTGTTATCTTTGGCACGCTGCAGAACAGCCCTCAACCGTGTATCATGTTCCGGCCCAGTTCGACCATGTATGATTATGTCATCCATGATGACTTTCACACCCGGCAGTCCTTCAAAGACTTGCTCCATTCTTTGTTGGTAAACTTCTGGAGCAGACTTAATTCCCATCGGCATCCTCAGGTATCTATACCTTCCGAAGGGGGTATTAAATGTCAGGAGCTTGCTACTCTCTTCGTCTAACTGGATCTGGTAGAATGCTTTTTCTGCATCCAAAGTTGAGAATAGTGTGGCTCCTGAACAACTAGTTGTGATGTCATCTACCACTGGCAAAGGGTAGTGTTCTCTTTTAATGGCAACATTAAGATCTTTAGGATCTAAGCATACACGAATAGACCCATCCGGTTTATCAACACAAACAAGGCTGCTTACCCAATCGGCAGGTTCATTCAAGGGAACTTTCTCTACAATGCCAACATTCTCCATCCGATCTAACTCTTTCTTCAGTGGGACTCGCTTAGAGTGAGGAACTCGTCTGGGTGGGTGGACCACAGGAGGAACAGAGGGGTCCACACTAATGTGATATTTCCCTGGGAGGCACCCAAGTCCTTGGAATACTTCAGGGAACTCATCAAGAATACTGACACTTTCAATGGCATTTATGCGCTGGATTAGGCCCGTATTCTCACAGGATGATCTACCCAGGAGGGGCATGTAATTTCCATCAACCACTTGAAAACATACTTGATACCTTTCCCCACGCACCCAACAAGGCAGCTCACACTTTCCAACAGGTCTAATACAAGTTTTGGAGTAACTTTCTAATCTTGCCGAGGAAGGTTGCAAAGGGGTTGTTGTAATTTTGTCATATGCGGCTTTGGGCAAGACATTGCACTGGGCCCCAGTATCTAGTTTAAAGACTTCTTGAACAGTTCCAAAATTTACAGTTTCAACCCAGTCTTTGTCTCCTGCATTGACTGCTCCAATGAACATAACTTCAGAGTCAGAGTCACAATCATCAAGAGAGTTTACCTGTTTCTTTTGTCCATCTGAGGTACGGCACATCCTTGAAAAATGGTTCATTTTCTGGCACTTGTGGCAGCGTCGCCCAGCAGCAGGACATGAATCGCGGGCATGTCGAATACCACAACTCCTACAGGGCATTCCCCATTGAGGCTTCTGCCCTTTGACGTCTACTACATCCACTTTCTCAACTTTGCTACCCTCTTCTTTTATGCTCTGCATGTGCTGCTTGCTTGTTTCTGCGATGCGAGCTGCTTGCAATGTTTTCTCTAAACTCTGTTCTCTCTCCATCAACCTTTCTTTGGAATGCGGATCCTTAAGCCCCAGGACTAACATGGATGTAATCCAAGATTCTTCTTTATCACCGAGGTCGCTGTTCTTAGCTAGTGTTTTCAATGCGCTACAGAATTTATCGACTGTCTCTCCGTCTTGCTGTTTCCGTTCGATAAACAAATAGCGATTGAAGTGCCTCGAGGTCAGTGGTGCACAATGAGCTTTGAACTTTCCTTCGACGGCCTCAATTTTATCCCGATCATCCTCGGAATCCCACACAAAATTTGAAAAAATTTCCACACATTCCTTGCCAAGCACGTGGAGCAACGTAGCGACTTGAATCTTCTCATCCTTTTGATCGAGTCCGCTCGCAACTTTGTACAGGTCCCATGACATTTTCCAACGCCGCCATGCTTCGGCTTTATTCGTCGCTGTAGACAATATCAAAGCTTCAGGCGGTTTCAGGTGCTCCATCCCACTTCTGACACCATGAAGTGTTCTCCGAGAAGACACAACATACACTCAAGATGGCGGATGCAAATGAACACACTTTATTCCAGTAGGCATGCGCTAAATATAACCGCTGACCTGATGCTACATGGACTATATAGGTATGTACCCCTGTGAAGGGTATGGTTTTCAAGCAGATTACTCTGGGATAGGGTATATAAATCAGAGAGTTTAGGTCTAGAATAGGGTATCATTTTCCAGGAAACTGATTAATTGGTTGAAGACTTTAGTCTAGGCTAGGGAAACCGTACCGGGAATTGCCACTCAAAAATATGAAAATATCAAATCGGTTTTGTTTTGGCTGAACTGTGTTTGTGACCTCAGTAGTTTATGGAAAACAGCTACTCTGGGATGGGGGGAGGGGATTTTGGGACGAGTTTAGTCTATTACAGGGTAGCAAAATCCACTTGAACGAGCTCTAGTAGAGGATAAGGGTTCCAGGGTCCCAGCGGCACATCCCCACCCAAAAATCCCTAAAGTATCCCCCCAGGATTGAAACCCCTTGAGGTTCCTAAATTTTCTCAAAAAGGAAGGAGAGATTCTGGTACAAACCGTTAATCCCTTCCATCTCAAAATTTCACGACCGAGTGTAATGGCTTTTAACCACGTCTAATAATATGTGTCCTTAGCAGTGATTTTTTTATAAAGGTGATCTCGTAACTTGGTAAGCCCAAAGAAAAACAAATGCAGTAAAGGTAAAACCACGAGCAGAAAAAGGACCATAAGGCCTCCAATCCTCGGTTCGAGGTGGTTGTAATTCAGGGGTTCATAGATGTATTGCTTCCCTTCAACGTTGGTCCCACCCAATAGCCAGTAAATGACAGAGAAAAGGATATACACAATGAAGTACAGAAAGACATAGAAGCAATGGATCAGACGTACTGGGATGCAGCTTAGCCAAATGTCGATAACCATGAATACGGAATTGAGCAGATGCTTTGTAATGTTGTTTGCATCGACTTTTTCATTGCCCTTGAGCACCGTCCAGTACCCCACCGTCACAATCAGGCCGCCTGTAGATGAGATTGTGTGTAGGAGCCAGAGTAACTTGTGTTGCCACTGCAAAGCATCTTTCTCTCGTGTGCCCACAAGTGGTTCATCAACTTCGTCTCTGGACTCCACTGCCATCTCCAACGCGGATGTCTCTTTTCCCCGTTTCTTTTTCACGTCTTTGAATAAGGCAATACAGGGCAGAATCGTTGCCACAATAAAATAGACGTTTAGCAGAGTAAAATTCCAGTTTGTCAGGTAGATGAAAAGTTTACCTCCTCTCCTGCAAATGTTGTAGATGAGCCATGCAAAAATGTAAACTAGGACGATGAGGCGATAGGCAATGAATACTGGTAGTGGAAGCCACTACAGAAACAAAAGCAATCATTTCAGCAACATTACGGCTTCATTTCCTAAATTGACCGTCATATCTCTGGCCATTAAATAAAAAAAGGTGAGTAAACTTAATTTTTAA
Source organism: Porites lutea (assembly GCF_958299795.1). Classification (NCBI taxonomy): domain Eukaryota; kingdom Metazoa; phylum Cnidaria; class Anthozoa; order Scleractinia; family Poritidae; genus Porites; species Porites lutea. The sequence goes on from NC_133212.1 coordinate 16,429,146, forward strand.
AAAACGAGACAAAACTCCCTGCTAACACGATTATCCCTCCGTCATTTGAACAAAAACAGGGTCGGTATAGTCAACCAAGGCAGTAAACTTTCCACTCGGCCAGTACTCTGTAGTTCTATCTAGTCCCTAATGTCTCAATAAAATCAGCCTTTAGTTACTTTTGTGGTAAAAGAATGTCTTGATTATAATATTGAACAATAGAACAAATGACCAAACAGTTACAACAATTTTATATCTCTCCTCGAATTTCGAATCACTGTGAACGATCGAACTTTAAAAATTCATTAGATTATTGAAAAAATGTTCCCCTGCATTACGTGTGGGTGTTGAATTTGTATAGATTGATTGGTAGGTTTTCAAGCGCACTACAAATAAAGGTATTGACTAATATAGGGAAGAACATATTAGATAGGTGTGTTCGCTGCAGTAAGATACTAATGGCCATGGTTAATAGGCACCGTCTCCTTCTTCCTCCCTCATCAAATATGTTTGACCGATTTTTCATGACAGAGAACCAAGGTTTTAAACAAGTTTATAATTACACAAAGCAGAACGAAAACTTTGTATTTGAGCCGGGAGCGTGATTAATTATCTATGCAACTGTAAAATGTGTGAAAGAAAGTGAGTCAAATTGCAAATTTTAATGCGGGAGATACAAACCTTTGAGTCACTGAAGTCACGACGCACCAAATGCCACAGCCTGAAATGTTTTAATTGAAATTCTTCCCGAAACATGCTTATAAAAGAAGCTCTGATCGATGCTTACATACGTGTCGTTCCCTTGCTTTAAGGAATAATTTGCATTTATTTTTTTTCTTTAACTCATGTCAAGACAGAATGCTAATTCAAAACCCACTTAGCCGAGCAAATTATGTATTATTATTTTTAAAAGCCCTGTTTTAAGTGACTTAGTAGTTAGTAGAACTTTGAGATACGGAGAATTTACCGATGCCTGCAAAATTTAGCTATCAGGACCGTTTTTTTAAATACTATGGTTCAAGGTATTTGATATATAGAGGATATTGCATGGTCGCGCGGAGATACGAAATTTCTCTTCCGTTCGAGTGCATGGTGACAGGAGTCCATAGCCCAGAGCGAGCAACTTCCATACGCTCACGTCACGGCGTTTTCACGGATTAGTTTGTTTTTAGAACGGTTTTGGCGCGAATTTTGAATATCTTTTAAATTCGACAATCAGTCTGCAAAACCTACAGACATAAAAATGATCATTTTTCTGCCTTGTAATAAGCTTTAGTTTTCTTTTTGATATCATATATGCTTCGAGGGGCTCGAAGATTTGGTGGAGATTCTATTTTCGAGGAAAAATATGCCCTAAAATGGGTCTTAAAATAAACAGATCCGTAAAAAGATCTAAAAACGCCGTGACTGATAGGCCTAGTATGGGTGTTGCTAGCTCCGGTTTATGGGCTCCAAGTGGTGCCACCTCCCTAAGTTTTTTTTCTGATTTCTTTTTTCCCAGACGAGAAAAAATCAGAACCTGAAGTTTTCTGTTGCTGATCACTTATTCCTCGCGCGCATTTTGAGACAAGTTTAGTGATGGTCAGTTACTATGGTAACGAGATATGACGTCATAAGTAACAGATTGTCAAGCCATTTTTGAGTGGAAACGCATGTTTTTTCACCTTCTTTCAGGAATAAAACTAAAGCTTGTGAATAAAATGATGCAAAGTAATTATTTATCTGTTATTTTACATGTTAAGCGCAAAACGTTGTTAATTTTTACTGTCTTTACCCGATTTCTAATTCGTGAAAAAATCCAAGATGGCGACCAACTTTTTTGGTGACGTCACAGGCCTCCAACAGCGACACCACCAATAACATATACCTCATCTTGTAGAGAAGATCAAAAGCTTTCCACTGAAGGCAAAATCGTTTCGAAGTACTGCAATATTTCAAAAACTCAAGGGGGGGGGGGGGAGGTCCATCAACCCCCCTTCCCCTTGTACCACGGTGGGGCTATGACTTTGCCTGTACGTCCGACGGTTAACAGAGGGAAGCTAAAATAGGAAATTAAAGTGAAGGGTTACTCATGGCCGCACAAGACCAGGCATTGCGAACTCGGCTGGTTTTTAATCAAGTCCTTCTCTAGACTCCACCGTGATCTTCGCCGGGGATGTTTCTGCTATGCTGTCGCGACCGTTGCTTTTTTCACGCCTTCTTATTAGGCAAATAATTCAGGACAGTAATCCACTCTAACTGAGGCTACTCCCGCAATGCCGATAATGCCAATAAGGTCCCTCTCGGCCAATTCGCTCTCTCCAGTCCTGCCGAGCTTAGACTCGACTGACTGAAGAGGGACTGCTCGCAGTATAGGGAATAGTTGGCTTGGTTAACCTTCTTACCAACCTTATAGTCACTTTCGTGCCACTCGCGAAACAATGGAGAAAGATCCAGAAGGTCAACTAAGTGATCAGTCAGATATTCCAGCAAATAGTGAGGTCGTTATAAATTGCGTAGTGTCGAAAGATAATCTGTGAAGATGGTGTGGTCTGAAAATTACTACTCGTCCTTCTCGTTGTGCATGCAGGAATATAGAATGTACTAGTATTCGTGTGTGCTTAGCCTGCGTAGCATGGCGGTTTTGCGTGGTTTTGTCGAGAGCACGACTGAGCGGCGAAGCAGCTCCCGTACCAGTCTCCTGGCCCACGCCCGCTTTTATTACATGTATTTAGCGCGCCCAAACCGCCATGCTACTAAGGCTAGTTAGGCTTGGATGAATTCTGTTCGTAAATTGGCTTATTCTCATGCCGGCATTTCTCGTACAAATCTCTTATTCTGCTCAAATTCTGCTCGAAAAAGCCTTATTCTGCCGGCAGAATGCTGCCCTCAATAATCGCTTATTCTGTTCGAAATTCTGCCGGCAGAATTAGTCCGAGCCTAAGGTATAGTTTGTGCTGTGTGCCCTTCGATTCCCAAAGGCAGCCCTGGTCAACGTCTTGAAAAGTACGGTGTGAAAGTAATGCATCAGTCAATTCCATCTGCGCCCAGCCCCCCCCCCCCCCGGGCTACTGCGGGGTATTTGCCCACCTTGTCAGTCCCGGGGGTGGGGCATTTGCTTTGCGCTGCCCGGGGTCGGGCATTTGTTAACCACGGGGCCATTCCCGAGATTATGACACGCACGCGGTTTCCTATCAGAATATAACTACACAAAAGGTTTTACAGGAAAAAAAGCAGATTGGTTCATCTGTCAAGGACAAAACTAAATAGAAGAGGATTGTAAAGGCATGTTCTCGATCTTATGCATACATTTCTTCATTGCTTATGAAGCCAAAATAACATAGCGAAAACCGGAGCTATCGATGTGAATCAACGTTTTTTGGTTATGAATCAAAATTCTGCTGATATTATTTGAAGAACATCCTTTCATATTTATAAAACTATTCATAACATATAAAGTTACAACGCTCTATTAATTTTAATGTCAATAATTTTATACAAGAGCCATAATGGGACTGTCCCATTATGGCTCTTGTTTTATGTCAATACTAAAACCATATATAAACTGGTGCATGTTGTTGCGGCGTAAAGTCTTCATTAGAATATTAACGCTATTACAAAGGAAGACGTTAATTGAAACAAAAGATCGCTGATTAAAATGCTTAAAACGGCATTATTCGACTGTGCGATCAATGAAAAATGTTGCAGTGTCGACCCACCCTGGGGGATTTGTCAGTTCAAGAGTCCCCACCCCCGAAATTTTCCACCCAAGGCAAAAAAAAAACACTAATGCCCGGGGTGTCAGCCCAGGGGGAGGCTGGCGCAGCTGGAATTGACTGATGCATAATACTAGAAAACTCCTGTTGTATCATTTACGTAAACGTATACAAGTAATGATGATCATATGTTTATTGTACGCTTGACATCGATGGACCTTGATTTTGAAACACTGCCATAAAAGTATTATTTCTATTTGAAAGGAGAATTTGTAGTATTGGCAACGTCAACTTTTTCCCATTTGTAACTGCGGTTTCGGTATTTGGGTAAATTGTGATGCGGTATTGCGGTATTCGTACCCCCCTTACACCGCTCTCTTATCCAGAATAATCGTGTGTGGCCTACGACCCAGGCGTTGTCTTTCTGGTCTTTGCCAGTATTAAAATGTAGCGTAGTTCCATATAATTATATTGAATGTATTGAAGGTCGCAGAACTCAAATAGAATCGGACGAATGTTGCTAGATAAAAGCGTTGGTTCAAAACGTTGATTATGTATAACCCGCCGTCCGTGAACACACAGCGTACTGCTCATCGTAAGGGAAAGATAGATACTAAAGGAAATTGCAATCATTGATCTCCGAGGCTTTGTGTGTGCAGATTCAACCAATTTTTTGGCCTGAACTTGCTAAACTCCAGTTTTCGCAGTGAATCGCCGTTCACGCACGCGCTGGTGCGTTGTGCTTGTACTTTTATGGCCTCTCTCTGATGGAGTCTTGTACATTCAATACACTATAGTTAAAAATTTAACCAAAACCATGGAAATAATAATTGACTGTTTCTTTATATGGAAGAAGTGTGACATTACGATTTGAACTCTGATCGAATAAAGCCAGCATTGCATTCTTGGAATGATCGTAAACGACGGTGTTTGCGTCTGGGTAAGTTTAGATGACATTAAGAGAATAACACGGTCTTCCCATGCCTTGAAAATGCCTCTGAACCTAACTATATTACGATAAATGTTTATGTGGTAATATTCATCGGCAGTACAGTCTGGTACGCATTTTGATGTTGAAAGCGTTAGATCTTCTAATCCGACTGCATTTGTTTGGTGACTATTATGCATGATCTGCTGTCAATGCTGTAAAGCGTGTGCAAACGGGCTACATAAAAAAAAAAATCCGTTCTTTAATGACGGGTTTGCGGAAATACTATTGTTAGCAGTAACTCGGCCTAAATTCCTAAAGATGTTATAGTAGAGGCAGAAAACACAAAGACCAAGCGATCAAATGGATTCGGTCGAATAGTGAAATCGTCATATCGCCAAAAGGTGTCCAAAGCCCGCCAAAAATTACCAAATCTCGCCTCTGCGCTATTTAACTCGTTATCCACTCAAGAAAAAGCTATGTATTGCAGGAAAATGAAATCACTTGTGCACAGAAAAAAATTAATGGTTAATATGTCTGTTATGTTTTAGCTCGAGTAAGCGAGTGTTAATGTAATGCCATGGTGGTCTAAACTCCTAAGTGCAACTTTTAAATTAAATCAACAGAAACACTAGGGGGCACGCCCGTGATTCTGTGAATCAGACACCACGGCATTATGAAATTACTTGCGCACCAAGTGGAAATATAAAGGTTAATATGTTTTAGCTTGAGCAGGCGAGTGTTATTGTAATGCCATGGTGTGCTAAACTCCTAAGTGTGATTTTTAAAGCAACAGAAACACTTTGTGGCACGCCCGTGATTCTGTGAGTTAGACACCACTGTATTATCAAATCACTTGCGCACAGAGGAAAATTAATGGTTAATATGTCTCATATGTTTTGGCTTGAGTAAGCGAGTGTTATTGTTATGCCATGGTGATCTAAACTGTGAAACGAAAAGTGCAATTTTTAAAGCAACAGAAACACTAGGTGGCACGCCCGTGATTCTGTGAATCAGACACCACGGCATTATATGGGATCACTTGCATACCAAGAGGAAATTTAGAAGTTAATATGTTTTAGCTTGGGTAAGCGAGTGTTATTGTAATGCCATGGTGTTCTAAACTCCTAAATGAAATTTTTAAAGCAATAGAAACACTAGGTGGCTCGCCCGTGATTCTGTGAGTTAGACACCACTGTATTATGAAATCACTTGCGCACAGAAGAAAATTAATGATGTAATATTATCAAACATGAGATGCAGTGTTTCATATCACCAGATGAAACACCGAGAAGAGAGTTGAAAATACGACGCGCAGCGGAGTATTTTTGACGAACTTCGAGGTGTTTCATCTGGTGATGAAACACTGTGTCGAATGTTTGATATTTCTTCTCAAACAAAATTATTTTTGAAGGAGAAATTAAGGATGCAAAAATGAGCAGTTTTTCATCTGATATCAAAACACTCATTAAATATTAATTTCCTTTGAATTTTCTTTATGAATTATTAATGAGTTTGAGAAGTAATATATCAAACATGAGATGCAGTGTTTCATCACCAGATGAAACACCGAGAAGAGAGTTGAAAATACGACGCGCAGCGGAGTATTTTTGACGAACTTCGAGGTGTTTCATCTGGTGATGAAACACTGTGTCGAATGTTTGATATTTCTTCTCAAACAAAATCATTTTTGAAGGAGAAATTAAGGATGCAAATACTAAGCAGTGTTTTATCCGATTTCCAAACACTCATTAAACATTAATTTCCTTTGTATTTTCTTAATGAATTATTAATGAGTTTGAGAAGTAATATGTCTGATATGTTTTAGCTCGAGTAAAAGCGAGTGGTGATCTAAACTCGTAAGTGCAATCGGCGATGTTTCTTAATTATGCTGTCGCGACCGTTGCTTTTTTCACGTCTTTTTATTAGGCAAATAATGCGGGACAGTGATCCACTCTAACTGAGGCTATCCGTAATGCCGATAATGCCAACAAGATATGCGAGAGTCAACCCAGGGTGGTAGGAGCGGGGAGCTACTGGTAGAAAGCTATTTCATCACTGAGGTAAGTGGGTGGGGCGCGCAAAGAAGTGTATGAAACACAGGAAAAACTGCCGAGCAGGTATGCTATTGGGGAGTGAAACTGACCTACAATCTGTCTTTGGAAAATTCTGCTCTCTTTCGTTTTCCCCCTCCCTTTTGCAATGTTGTTGAAGCCACGTAACTTTTCATCACATCTCAACGTTGCATAAGGAAAGAGGCGTGCGCAGGTGTTTCAGGTTTTTTTGGCGAGGGTTGTAGCTTGTATAAGGATCCTATGTACAATGCACTCACAGACATGTATATCCGGACAGGCACGAGATATTAGCGGCTCGATATAGTTACGTAATAAGTTAAAAGCGTTTTTACTGCGGAGTCCCCAGAGCCGAGAATTAATCTGTATATAAAAATGAATACACTTGTATTGGAGCCGAAACCAAGATAAAAAACAATGATAACAATAATTAATCTACGATTAAGCTGCAAAATGTGTGAATTAAACAACATTAATTTAAACTGTAAAGGAATAACCTCGAACACAGTTTTGAGTTAATACATATACTATTGATCACGATATTTAATACAAGATGTTATGTCCATATGTTTGATAAGTTCGTCACGAATTTGGGCAGGTAACATCGCTCGCGGATAAAACAAAGGAGGCAATTTGCCCCCGAATTTACAACCCCATGCAAAATAGCAAGCAAATGCGTTTTTATCATCCTTGCCTTTGATTCCCCTTAGTTTGCACTTTTTCTCGAACATATTTACCGCGAGAAAATTTGATGTAAATTTCAGTTTTTGCTTCGTTATTTTTAGTCTATCTTAGTGTGCATAATTTGAGGTATTCATCGACCGTTTTTTTTTTTTTTTTAAATCAACCTCAACGTTTGGCGATGTCAGATGGGCCATTTCCGAATTACTTTTATAAAACTCGGTTTCAAAGCGATGATAGGTGCGAAGCCATTGATATGAAAAACTCATTTTTACAACAGAGGTTTTGCACTTAGGCTCGTAAGTTTTGAAAGTGAGAGTTCTTGGAACTCGGAAATAGTCTATTGATTGATTTCTATTTTCGGTGGCCATTTCATTCTTAACTGAAAAGGGGGATTATTAAAATAAGTAAACTAATTAAAAAATAACATTAAATTAAAATAACAATTATCCTAGGCCAGAAAATTCCAAGAAATTGTCAGCTGCACATTAACTCTAATTTATTTTGTCTTGTCTTTTCTCAGTGTGCACATCTTTCTTTTACTTTGTCTTCTCTTGTTTCTCTTCTTCATCTTCTTCTGCATGGGCTTAAAACATGCATCTCAAATGGGAAAAAGATGGTTCAGTCATCTGCAGATTTGAATATAAATAAAGAGGGGATTTTCTTTCAGGAAATCGAGTGAGACAAGAATAGCTGAGTTAGTTTGATTAGACCTACTGCAATTTTTTCTGCCTGATTATGCAACAACGTTCATTAAATTCAAACAAAACCCATGAAGGAAAAAGTATTATCTGACTGAAACAGCCAAATTTGTAACAAGCCATCGCACGTGCAGCGACGGCATATTAGTAACAATGTACTGTACTTATGTCACCATAATGACTATAAAACGGGAAACGGGATAGAGAGGGTATATTAATGATCGTAATCGACAGCAGTAAGATTGATGTCCAGAAAATTCAAGACATCGTTTATTCACCAAGACCCAAGGAGAGAGTAGGTACTGAAATGAAAGTTTATTCGTGTCGATTAACCGTTCAACCATATTCTTCTTGGGAAAGTAAACCGGCAAATTACAGAACTAGAATTTACGCAGGCACGCAAGTTGCCGAACTATGGCTTGATACGAAAACAAATTGGAGGAAAACGGTTTGCTGAACCATATCGAAAGCACGACAAGCTGATGAAAATTTTTGTGTAATTGAAAGTAGGGCGAAAAGATGGAAATAGAAAAAGAAAGAGAAATGTTTTCATGTCTTTCCTTGTATTTCTGAAAAGCGTAAATTCAAGAAGCGACTTTCATAAACCAGAGATCGCGATATTTCCTAAAGAAAGAAGAAATAGAAGAAACATTACTGACTTGCTTATCATCATCAACACCATCGTTGATCATGATCATCATCGTTGGCAATCATCTTGAAACTTAAAGGTTATATGAAATCACGATTTAAATCTCGAGAATGTCAATTAAAAAAATGTATCGAGCAGTTTTCAAATTATTCGCTTACCCATTTAACTAGGCCAAAATGTATTTACAAATTAAAAAGCGCCAGCTAGAGCAATTTCTTGCTTACTACTTTCTTGCCATGCAATCGGCTTATCCATCTTCGTGATCTTCGTCACACTCGTTTTTTTAAAAAAGGGATTAACTACTATAGGGTGAAATTGCATTTCGAAAGCGCTACCTTTTGGAGTTCTATATACCACGGCCGGCTTTCTATTTATGAAAAATTTCATCGCAAAATATCTCCAAAAACGCTTTCATATATTTTGCTCAAACTTCACGAACATTGATCGGCTGCGAATAGGTACTAACATATTAGGTAAAGACGTTAATTCGTTGCTATCATGACAACTCTCCCGTCAATAACCAATATTTTCATCTTTTAATACAGCGAGATCATTTTCCTAGTACTTTTTAAATGGCGACGTACTTGATGCTTTCCGTGAACGTGGGAGGTATTGCCCAGAATAAAATATTCGAGCCACTTTAAATGCGCTGTTTCTTCGTCCTACATTTATAACGAATGCTGTCTCGTTTTCAGGGCTAAGTAAGCACCTAACCAATCCAGAACTGGTATTTGTTAACAGTTCAGTTTCGGGCTTATTACTTAAAAGATATCCGAGATACTTATTAAATTATTTACGAAGGGAAACCAATTTGGACGATATAAAGGCAAATTACGGACGTTTTTCTTAAAAATGTCCGACGACATATACTGAGAAGATATTATTAACGCCTAATTTATATTTATTGAAAAAAAATTAAGAACTCTTCTTTTCAAGTCCGGTCTCAAATACACCTCACCCAAGAACAGCTAGGCAGAAGACAACAATGTGAATTATCATTCGATGCAAATTTTTCTTCCTTTTCATTGGCTGAAAGCCCACCAAGTGACCTGCAAATAACTGCCTACAAATAATGGTCTGGTCATGCGCAATGTCATCCAACTGTGTTTGGCTGCAAATAATATTCTGCTGATGCGTAAACGAAACCACGCGTGATACGTTCTTGCGTGAAAAAAGGCAGATCGCTTCGCTTCCAGAAGATATTCGTTAAAAAACAAACTTGGTGATCGAATGATCAAACAAATATTGAACTCGGTTATCACAAGCCAAAAAAAAAAACCGAAATGAAAAAACCCAACAATCGAACAAACAAACAAAATCTGAATATAAAAATATTCAAATGGACAATTTGCTTTCAACTGTTATACGACAATGGAATCTCATCAGCATGTTCAACACCAGTGATGAAAATTATCGGACAGACAGAATATTAATGTTGCTTCTCAAAAACGGCGGCGGAAGCATGCACCAAATAAACTCTTTTTGAGGAGCACCTTTTTTTCCAAACGGGAATAATCTGGGTACGCCATCTGCAGATTTAAATAGAAAACAACGAGGGCTTTCTTACTTTTGTTTTGATTTTCGATTCTTGTTTTTCTAATAAACCAAAAACTAGTTCCTAAAGATGGGAGGAGAAGGCAAATGTAGGTTGCATAAAAGTAACTTCCAAAATTAAACAAAGTTGATGAGAAAATGGAAAAAATAGTTTAAAAGTAGACATTTGCCTCCTGCAAAATTAATGTAACAAGTTTTGTTTCTCTTTGAATACTTATGTTTCTTTAAATTCGCTTCTTCTGCGTCCCGTCATTGAGGGGTTCAGAAGATAAAGGCTGTTGTACATTCAAATAGGGAAGTATATCTTACAGCTACTGGCAATTAGGGAGTCGTTTTAAGGAACCGTTTATCCGTCGCTTTTATGACTTATTTTGCTTGTCGCCTAAATAATTTAAATACATTCTTGCCAGATTTGCCGGGGTTTCCTTATCTTTATCGAAAGAGGATAATTCGTTTTGTCTTATCAATTCTATAAACAGACTGGAAAATCAAAAGGAAAGCTGGTGTTCCAGGGTGATACAATGATAAACAGCCAGGATAATTTGGTGAAAGTAAGTAATTAATTGATTGCCATCCGTCAAAATAATAAAAATAGATAAATAAATAAATATCTGAGGCCATTTCCAATTTGTGCCAAGCCTCAGTTTCAAAGCGAGATTAAGTGCGAAGCCATTAATACAAATATATGATTTTTAATTCTGAAGCAAATAAAACTCATATTCACAAGAAAGGTTTTGCACTTAGCCTCGGTTTAGAAGTGAGAGTTTTTAGAATTCGAAAATAAGTCATTATAGCAGTAGCAGCGTCAACGATCATAAGCTGCGTAAACATAAAACTTGTTCCTTTCAATCACTGCGAACGCTGAACTTTTTTTCAGCAATCCTTGTAATATTAGGAGATCAAGCGAGGGACATAATGTAAGAGCGCTTTAATTACCTCAGTGTGGCCCGGGTTCGAATCCCGGAGGCGAAACGATGATTCTCGCCTTCGTTTCGTCGAGGTTATTCTCCGAGTCTGCCGGTTTTCCTTTCCCCGCTAACAATAGCATAGCATTGCTTTATTCCAATTCGATCCGAAATATGGATGACGACGAGCCTTCTTGTGAAAGTGTAACGTTCAAGTTATAATCACTTATGTTCAAATTTATATTTGTATTAAAATCTATTTGTAATTGTAATGGTAATTGTATCTGTATCTATATTTGTATTTTTGTATAATGTATTTGCATCTGCACCTGTTTTCATTTTCTATTTCTATTTCTAATATTTATTTATTTATTTATTTTTTATTTCTGTACCCATAAAAAGTAACGCCAAGTGACGAGTCTGTCAGATCAATGTCGATTACAAAGGCGAAACATTGATAATTACATTTTAATAGAAATTATATCTTCTAACAGAGTTAACACCGAGCGGAAGAGGACTAACGCAGGAAACATGAATACATCCTCAAGTATTTTTTCGACCAGCATCTCAACCTTATCCAGGAGTGGGACCTACTTAAAGTCTAAACTCTATGTGTTTAGCCCAGCAGCATCCTCGACAAAGCTCGCGTTGACGATATCAATGTCTATGTCTGGAATTGTTGGATTAGTTGGAAGTATTCTAATGCTCTGGTTTCTTAACAAAAAGAAAAGGATAAAGTCTTTCATAAAGACTTTGTCATCAGAAAAAAACTTCCACACCTATCTCAGTAGTTTAGCCATTTCCGATGTTCTCTGTGTTTTAATATCGCTCCCATCAGTCTGCGTTCAGTTCTATATTGATGTGTTTGAAGGTGACTGGGGTTGCAAAATAGCACGTTACTTGCAAATCGTATTTCCGTCAATTACTATGAACAACTTGTTAATAATATCTATAGAAAAGTATTTCTCAACTCGTAAAATTCCCCGCCCATTTTTTTATTCCACCGTAAAGAAATTGGTATTGCTTGCATGGATTGTGGGGGTTGTTTTTGTTTTACTTCCAGCAAGTACCTTTACACAAATAAGATATGAATACAACGAAACTCATTACACTTTGGATTGCAAATACGACAAGCAGTACTTTCCATACAGAATCATTTTCATTTCCTTCATAACTATGCAGTATATTATACCGACTTTCATCACATTAGTAATAAGTATTTGTCTCATCAAAACTGTGATGGCAACCACAAAAAAAAGTATAAACGTTTTCAAAGACAATGCCATCAAAAAAATGTTAAGAGCCGCTCAAAGAAGAGCAACAGTCAGTGTTATTTTACTTGTATTGGCATTTGTTATCCCATACTGTTTTTATTTTGGTCAAGTATTCTACACCATGGCAACACAAGATGACATTAGGTATGACACCGACTTCCTCGTTCGTTATTCAAGTGCAGTTTTAGCCTACTCAAACGGTGCTATCAATTTTTTCATTTACTTGTTCTCACTGAGGGATTTTCGTTCTTTTCTAAAAGAACGCTTAGTTTTCAGATTTCGCACCATTAATCCAATGTCAGAGGAGACAGAGAGAGGTCACGATTCACACCCTACTTAGTTTGATTGAAATAGTCATGTACCGTTACCGTCTCAGTAAACTTCTTCTATTTAGTTTCTGGACGGGTTTCACTCTTGGGTGACTCAATTAAGGTATGGGTCTCGGGAAAATTTGTTTGGGTGGGGTTGGTCTGGTTCAAAGAGGATTAAACCTTTTCACTTAAAACTTAGTTGGCGTGACTCTTTCTATAAAAGAATATCCTTTTTCGTTTTGAACAATGGTTTTTTTGGTCACTTGACTTGTCACGCCCATTTTTTGCTATATTTTTTGATGAAAATTTACAATTAAATTTTCTTCTTTTTATGACTGTAAATACAAAGTTTATGGAACTGGTCTGGGGAATTGTTTTTGCGGACTAAAACGTTTCCATTTTAGAGAAGGACTGGGGTGACTGGATGAGTAGATAGTACCAAGTAATGAAATGCCTAGCATTAAATAAATACACTGAAATAAACGTTGAGAACTTGAAGGTTTGGTAAAGTGGTGTAATTCTTAAGTGTAAAAGTTTCGATAATTATGGGCGTGACTGATCATGTGACTTGAAAAAAGTGCCATGTCAGTACCGAAAATATCATTTCATCCGGGCACAATCATAATCAAAAGATAAAGGCAGTGCGAAAGAAGGTGAGAAAAATAAGGATAAAAGCCAGATATCAGTAATGAGCCATTCCTTAATTCGCACCGTATATACCTTTCACAGAGTCCTATTAATGCTAAAATCAGGGTTGGTGATAGCCAATCACGTTAGAGAATTTTGTTATCAATAGAGCGTTTTCATATGACGTCGGGTCGGCCGTATTGTTGCCCTAAAACAATAAAAACGGCGGCCATGTTTGCGTTCCAAACCAATCCTGTGGGAATTGAACTCTTTCTTTCTTTGTAAACGCTTTTATTTGTTCCAATAAATTTGCATAGATACTGGCCACGTGAGTGAAAACCCTCTATATGACAAGAGAGGCTACTGTCGTTCTTAAAGGTCTACTAACACAACTTATACAATAGATTGTTCCTCTGTGAAAAAATTGATATTTTACGTAAATATAACACCTTGCTGATACAAAAAACGTCCGTAAGAAATATTTGTTAAAAAGCTGAGTTCATGTTAGAGTCTGAAAGCTGTTTTCTGTGTGATAAAACCGTTACTACAGTTAGTATAATTTTACGAAACGTGTTTAGAAAGATCTTTTCTGTGTAATATATGTTTACTGAAGTGTTGAATGAGAATAAAATGTACAACTGGACTAGCACAAGCTTATCCTGATTCCTTAATAAGAAAATCAAGTACAACGTAGAATCCACGTGACAAAGTTTTGTTAAAGGCCGGACAAAATGCATGTTTGAGCACATCGTGAGACGCCGTTTGGTTGATGATGAGTTGCCAGCCCCTCTTATGTCCTCTTGTTACGCTCGTTTGCTCAGTGACTACTTTGACTGTCCAAAGTCCCTCCATTTTAATCTGAAGACCGTCGAGAGCACTCTGCGTTACAAGCGGCCTTTTCGATCTAAAATGTACCAATTATAGCCAAATATACTTAGGAGGTGCTAAAAACCCCCGACGCCCACACCCTCGGTACATTTAAATCCGAGATGTCCAACCGCAACTCAAAGCGCTCGATCTCGACGGTCGTGGGAAAAATAGAGGACTTGAAACAGTGGGAAGAATAATTTTCTTCGGTCATTTTTTACTTTTCTTGGTTTGTTTCGTGCTTCGAGGTAATCCTCATCCTTTCAGGGCAAATGAATCATTTTCCGTCTCTTTCATCTGCAAGCCCCATTGTTCATTAATGGAACCTCACAAAATCTTCTTCAGGCAGGACTCGTTACCAAGCATGCAAAAAAATAGGGGGAGGGGGGGGGGGAGAAAAGTAAACAAATCACTTGGTTATTGCAATGGGAAACTGCAGTTTGCTGTTCCTACACACAATAGTTACAAACGAACTTACAATTGCATCATCTTGTCCCTATAGCTACCCTTATTAACAAACATATTATTTAAATTGTAGTCTGTTGCTCTTTTATTGACCAATCGGCGATTCTTTACTGATTATCCTGGCCTGTCTGAATGCGCAGTGAGGCTTTGATCGTGATCTCCTGCAAATGACGCCGACAGCCTCGTAAATTGGCCCATGCATATGTAACTGCTTTTCCGAGTTTTTGTAAAACCTATCCTATCTTTTTTAATCCTAGTACACTCATACTACCCTTTACCTGGGTCACAATAAGTTCTTCCTCTGCAATTGAGATACAAAATTTCTAGCATTCGAAAATTGAAAAAACGATATTTTCGTTAATTATTTGTTACTTCAGTGTTGTCATCGTCATTAAAAAATTTAAGATAAAAATAATAATGATAATAATTAGTATTTATAATAATTTCTTAATTTTTAGACAAAAATAATATTTTATTGATAACAAAGCTAACTTTAAAATGCTATTTTCAATTAAGGGGGTGTTTACATGACACCGGGGCGACTTTCGCCCTGGAGCGAGTTCACTCCGGTTCCCTCTCATGGCTCTATATTTGTTTACATGATACCACCACAACATGTTATGACGGCGCGAGTCACCTCGGCGTGAGTTCACCCCGTTCTCGCACCGGGGCGAGAATTTCACTCCGGTACGAAATCTCGCAACGGTATCATGTAAACGCGAAACGACCACCCATTTCGGTGTGACATCGGTCTGCCGGTAAACTGGAACGGGTAGCGCATGCGTAATGTTTGCGATTTTGAACCCAACGTGTATTTTATCAACATGAAATGTACCGTCAAATAACAAAAAATAAAATGACCCAGTCATCATGTAAACGCGATACGAAATCAAAAAGTCATCACGGTGTGAAACTCGCGCCGGTGCGGCTTTTCTCATGTAAACATCCCCTAATTTCGCTTAAAAAATCTATTCGGTCAAAGAACTATTTACAATTCCCTTCGATTAAAAAAAAAAAAACAAACAAACACTTAATTTCGATTAAAAACATTTCATTTCAATTAAAAAAAAAATCATTTCGTTAAAAAAAAAAAACGAACAAACAAAAAACAACAACAACAACAACAAAACTATTTCCTAGCTAAGGTAAACGTATTCTAACTAAACAAAAGGGGAAATAAAATAACGTTCTCAATGTCTTAGCGAATATTTGCGCGTCGTTTTCCAATATCTAAAACCGTCTCCAACAGTTCTAAATGAACCCTTTGAAACACTCGCGAGCCTCTTAAACAAAAAAGCTGATCTCAGCCCGGCAATTGACACCTTTGCCCGGATCCATGACATGGTAGTTGTATAGCTTTCGCCCTTTTTTGTAGCTATTAGCGCGGCAAGCCTACTATGATATCGTTTACATTCCACCGCCATTCTACCTATCGTGCTGAAAACTAATGGCGTGAATGTAGCTTGTTCTACTTCTAACACTCGGCTAGCGTATTGGCGCTTATTCTCATTTGCATGTTGCCTGAATATCTGGTCTGGATCCATGTCTCTGTAGGAGTCTGCTTTCGGGTGGCAAACTCTCACACTAAAGAAATCCAAACTCTGCCTCTCCCAGAATCCCCCAGCTACTATATCCCCCGCAAACACAAACAGAGGGGGCATAAGGAACTTCCCAGTCGTACCTAAGTTTCACACACCGTAATTTTTAGGGAGTTATTATAACTCCAAAAATGGAGTAAAAATTTTAGGTACAGGATAACCCCTTTTTTGGGGTTATTTTAACTCCTAATTTAACTCCGAATTTGGAGTCATTTTTACTCCTGAAAAAGAGTTCTTTTTACTCCCACTCTGGAGTTAAAATTACTCGGAAATGGGGTTATTTGTACTCCTTACATGGGTTGTTTTTACTCTTTTTGGAGTTAATTTAACTCTGAAAGTGGAGTAAAAATTTTAGGTACAGGATAACTCCTTTTTTGGGGTTATTTTAACTCCTCAATATCTGGGGTCACTTTTACTCCTGAAAAAGAGTTCTTTAAACTCGTTTTTGGAGTTAAAGTAACTCCACGAAAAATAACTCCACTGTAAGGAGTTAAATTAGCCCCACTAGAGGAGTTATTATAACTCCCTGAAAATTACAGTGCAGCATCTCGAAACTCTCACTCTGGTTCAAATCAAATTCCATATCTCTTATTGGCAATACGGTAAACCCACTAGACGCACTTTTTTGAGTGGCAATGAAGGTCCAGAGTTCTTGAAGTTTTTTTTTCAGAAATCGAGCTCACCTCATCAACCTTTTTCTTCAGATACTGATTAATAATAATATAATAATGAAATAAATGACAATAATAATATTGATTCTCAGATTGCTTAAACTTTTTACTTGTTTATTTCCTTTGTCAGCTAATAAGATACTATACTGTAGACTTAAAACCCTGTTTACAACAATTTTGCGAAATTCCATGTTATTTGGTAAGTCCAAATACTTCTAATTCATCCACGACGTATAACTCATATCCGTTGAAGTAATCTTGTTCTTCGGTATACTTTGTTCGAAAGCCTTGTCTTATTTTTGCAAAACCCACGCGATTTGTTTTTCCCGTCAACGTTGAAAGATCAATGATGTTTCCATATTCGCCAAAAGTCGGTCCAAAATCAGCTCTGCTTTTAACTGCTCCTTTCACACAGGCATCTTCACAATGGGGATCCGGGAAAGGGAGTATTTTCTCGGGAGGATATCCACTTGGATTTTTCAGACTAAAAAGAAATGATTTTTCACTTGCCTGGTCGTCAAAGACATGCCCTTCAGCTAAAAACAAAAAATAAATAAATAAATAAATAAATAAATAAAGTAAAATAATATTTAAAAAGAGTGCTGCACAAACGTTAATTTGGTGCAACAGTGTTTTTATTCCGATCTTTTAATTGGAATGAAAAACAACAACAACAACAATATCAAGAACAAACAATACAGGAAATACAAGAGAATCTTTCGTGGGAAGAGAGATGTCATGTACAAGTAAAAAATAAAGGAGAATGCATGAAGTAACAATCATTAAACCTATCCATGGGCACCTAGGAACTGTCTTTACTATATAGATACTGATGAAATACCAGGATTTTTCCTTTTACTAAAAAAATATATCGTCATCGCGCGCAGTGAAGATACTATTTTTATCTTTCACATGTGAGGATATTGGTGTCGCCATTGTTACTAACATGATTTTTCTCTTCTTCATTAGAATTTTGACGTTTTGGAACACAAAATATAAGTATTATTGTCTTTATTTCTCCTCTATAACTTTATATCCGAGTTTCATAACATTTTTGTGACTGGCACTTTGCGATAGGTGACCACTTTAATTGCACTATTTTGCTGTTTCAAAAATGAATAAAAAAAGGTGTGTTTTATGTGGGAATTTCATTAGTATCTATAAAATAAACAGAACATTACATGGCCGCTTGGGGATACGAATTTTATCTTCAAGTGCTGAAAGTATCTCTCACGAGTGAGCGAATCCTCTATTTTTTATGTTTTTTTCTGCGCGTTTTTCATGTTATAGGTGTTTTTTTTTTCCGACAAAATCGGCCAATTTAACGAATTGTTTTGCTTGGTAACACTAAAATAAAAACCAAAAACGAATAAACATCAAACAAAAAGGTTTTACAGCGCTTTTCACAAACATGCGAACTCTAAAGTTCAAAAGCCGCCTTCACAATTGCGTTTTTCACTGCCGTCAATCATAATTACGATCACAAGCAACGAACCTTGAAACACAGAAACACACAAAACCGATCGAAATCCACCAATCACAAACCATGACATTTTGAACCCGTTAAAGTAAAGTTTTGTTTCCTGTGAGGTCCGTTAAGATGATTGACGGCAGCGAAAAACGAAATCGTCTGTTGGCTTTTGAACTTCAGAATTCGCATGTTTGTGAAAAGCGCAGTAATAACAAAAATAAGAACGCTTAATGTGTCGAATGTGGGGTACTTTTTTATCGTTGCGACTTCAGTTTCCCTGGAAATAGCTACAGAGATTCATATCATTTACTTACGCGAGGACCACGGTTTGCCTGCATACCCACCAAAGATATTCTCACCGCTTTTGATCACAACAAGGGTTGGCGACTTTCCATCACATCTCTTATGAAAGTTAGCTGGCTTAAACCCATCTCTAGTTGCCTTGTACAGAATACCCCATTTGGCATCACTTGGTTCATCTGACATCCACGACAGCAGAGTATTTTCGTTTTCAAAACTGGTGATAATTGACGACTCCTTGAACACTTTTGGCTGTAGGCATAACTGGCTGATTAATCCTTCTAGATGATAAAATCTGGCTTCAGCGACTAGTTGTTCTCGCAGTGAGACCAGTATCTCATCGGAGCAGATTAACTTCTCATTTCGAAGATAATTGAGTATATACCTACCAGAAAACAAACGAAATGCTAAGGCTGAGAAGCTCCTTAGCGGGGAAACAGACGAGAAGAGAGTTGCATAAATAACAAATAGTATGGGTTTATTATTACTTTCTCCCTTTGCAAATGTTAGTCTCAGTTAAGTTGAAACCGAAAGTTTTATAGTCTAGCGGCAACCAATTCAATATACAGTACAAGCTCATTGTTACATTACTCTCATTGTGCAGAGTAACCATTCACTTTTTTTGACACTGATTTTTGAAGCAATGACTTAAAATCCACCTGTTGTATTGATTGTGTATCGTTTCAAGTTTCATCATGATTATAATTACGGCCGGCATATGTACCGTATACAATTCTCAAGAAACATATTTTTGCTTTCGTATTCTCCCTTGCCGACGTTTTTGCGCCCAGTTGATTCAATTTGTTCTCCACCAAGTAGCCAAGTCCAGGCTAAAGCTGATCACGGCCACAATGGGGTGGTAGCTTTTTGACGATTGACGGTTAATTTTTTTCAATTTTGACTGCTGACGATTATTCAGAGGAAATTTAGTCCGAGAGTTAAAGTAAATATTAACTTCTGTATATATTAATATAACGTTTGTGTTTTTGAACTAGGTTTTCTTGGTCGGTCGTTTTTGACATTTCGAAAAAATTTCGGATATAAGCGAGTTTTAACGTCTTGTAATGCCTAGAGAATGCGTGGGACTAACTGAGTTTTCCACCAGGAGCCCGAAGTCGGTGAAGATCCGGTGAGTAGTGAGATGTGAGATACTTTGAAACAAACATTATGCAGTTTTGACAGTTGACGGTAAAATAAAACCTTTTTTGACGGTTGACGTTTAGATTTTAGGCCGTTTGACGGCTGACGGTTAACACACATTGAAGTCCTTATAATACTGATTGGCCTTTGAACAGAGACACAATATGATAAACATTAACTGATCATAACCATTTTAGCATTTTAGCAATTTAGGTTTAATTTGTGTTTATCTGTTCTCTGAAAAAGAGATCCAGAATGGTTTAAACTAATTTACGGAGTTTTCCGCGAGTTAGACGTCCGATTAAACATGTGCGGAACCTAACGCTAATATCGAAATCTCTTATTCTTGAACCCATAATCGATAGCATTTATTAGCACCTGCGACTAGCCTATAAGCGTTAAGAACAAATGGGCTTCGCTTCCAATAATCCAGAGCTTTCAAAACCGCGTTTGATTATAATTTAATACATATAACGAAACTTCCCACCATCTCAGAACAGTTTTCCAAAATGTTTCCATATTTAAGTCTTAAAAAACAGTAAGTATACCTGAACAGCTCTCCATCCCTGTCTGACAATGAAGTACAATCCATTTTCATCTTTTTTTTAATTTTGAGGTGGCTGCCAGCAATGACTTTGAGTATTGCCCAGTGTTCCAGTGTTGCAAGGGATGTTTGGTAAGGAACACCTCTAACGTTAAGTTTGACAACTTCAACCATAGCTCTCTGACAGCCAGCAGAATCTAAATCAAGAGCATCAGTTGGAAGAACAGGGCAACCTGAAATACCTCAGCTAGCGCTGCCCTTTATCATTATTTTATTTTGATGGCCCAATATAGCAAAACAGTGAAAATTTGTATAGGTTAAAAAGTCTTTTCCTGGAAAAGACTGATAACAGGTGAAGTTGAGGACCATCTCAAATTGTGTGATTCTTATAGTGTAAATAAGGCTTTGTTCCTTTTGGGGAACTTAAATTAAACATATTTGTATTACTGTAGAGACGTACTAAAATGGGACACTTGACTCACACTGAATTCATGTCAGAAGAAATTTTCTATCGATCATCGTTTAAACTTATAAGCCAAAACTGTGAGTAGCGAAATAACTTACTATATAGGATTAATCAACAAGAACACTTACAACATTTGCAACTCATCTACAAACATATATCGTAGCAAATGCCACAAGTGGCTAACGTAACTCTTTGATCAACATTTTCCTTCAACGAGACCAAGGAGAATGAATCAACAGAATAAATCACTTTCTCATTTCGGGAGAGGATGTCATTTGATTAGTGTTAATGCATAGGAGTCGAACACCAAGTAAAATAAGTCAAATTGTTTTTTTTATGATATTTCCATTCACCTCTAGGTAATTCTCGAATCGAATGAATTTTTGTTATAAATCCCAAACACCAAATAAAATTCCTTTAATAATTTCAAGTCAAAAACATGCGCACCACGAACATTTTTCATCGCTTCCATTCTTTTCTGTTTAACAAAATAGCATGATTTGTAGTAATATTTAGCATAAATACCAGGAGTGGTATTTCGAAATTGTAAATTTGAGACGACTTTGAAATATCACGTTCAGCCAAATATCATACGCACAAATCATGCTATTATTTGTTTATTCTACTACCCGCAAAGGTTTTGTAGCTTTCATATGTAGGTATTTTAAATTAAGGTGAAATACCAATGCTCAAAGCCAATCAAATTGCAGAAGTTTCTCATGTACTAGTATAAGGTGGTAAATAGACGATCAAATGATTCATCTGTTTTTTTTTTAGCATTGTAGATCGAAAGACCAGCCCCAGTTGTTCAAACGTTGAATAGCGCTGTCCTCCGGATAAGTATTAGGGAAAACTTTTGCGGTATCCACTGGACAGAGAGTTATCGAGTGGAAAGTGTCACCTTTTGAAGAACTGCATGGGGCCAGAGCTTTACGTTTTTTGGCTAAAGATCGATAGCTCATATCACATTAACGGCATAATTTTAAGTGCCAGTCAGTAATTGGAGTGAGCTTCGAGAGATTTGAGCTAAGCAAGATCAAATCTTATGTATAGTTTGCAAAATATCAAAAATACACATTCCCTTTTCAATGCTTGCTCAATCGCTTCCCAGAAGGAAGTAAATTTCCATGCAGGACATGTTTAAGAAATGCATGATCATGCTTATAATAAAATGATAAAGATTTTTATTGAACACGTGGCTTAGAGTGATTTTACTTGACCCGTGAGACAGATACTAACAACTACTGCAAAATAGCTACTACAAAGTAGAAGATAGCAATAGAATTAGTGCATAATAGTGGTAGACAAGTATTCTACTACCTATTTCAAGGGTTATAAGTAAAATCACTTTAAAACGGCTCATATTTTACACCTACAACAAAATTGTGGTTAACTGAAAGTAAAATAAACGGAAGGGAAAAAAGCTCTTCGAAACGATTAACGGCAGTTTTTGCCTTCTTTTTAAATAAATGCGACACCCCATGCCACGTTTTATCTGTAGTATCACATTTAATTGCGTCCGCTGTGTCGTTTTAACTTCCAGTGCTTACTTGACTTGATCTAATATGCTAACGCATACGTCCTACCAGTAAACAATTTTTCGGCATACTTTCAACCTCAAGTGAGTTTCAAGAGATTCGAGCTTAGCAATATCAATTCTTACAAAAAGTTTGCGAAATTTCCGCAAAAATACCCTTTTCAATAATGCTCAGTGCTTCTTAGAAGAAAGTAAATTTTCAGAATATGTTTTAAAAATGGATGATCACGCCGAATTGCATAAGTTTGGCAATCCCTACATATCTCTGTAAAATTACAAGTTTTTAAATAGCTATTTAATATTGGCCCGATTAATACCAAGCGAAACGAACTTTTTCAACGCCTCGTGTATACCCTTTTTCTATGCGGTTCTTATGCACTTATACAACGACTGGTACCCATCCCTCATCAGTTGAAGTTAGGCAATTTGAGTTGTAGATCGTGCGCGTTAAGATGCCGATGATTTGATCTAGGCTCATTGGAGTTCATTATGTAATAAGATTTTCTATCATCATTCCCAGGAATCGAGAAATCAGCATAATTCTTCACATCACACAAAGCCGAATGCAGTAATTGATTTACTATAATGCAAAACGTACTTTGACGATAACATCCGTCGAGCATCATGTTTTGCCTATTCTTGCATTTCCACCTTTTTCGTCTCGGGATAGCCGTTGAGCAGCATCGTTTCTACCATCGATCAATTCGTTTCCAAACTAATATGCTATCACATCAATGGTAGATTACTCGGATTTTCCTAATATGGTGAGCGCTTAAGTGCTAGTTGGTCCGCATAAGGGATTAGCAGCGGGGAACCAATCAGAAACGGCGACATATTTTGACTCAATAATAATAACCAAAAAATTTTGAGTCCCAGACTGTTTTAACTCCTTTTATTAATACATGTTTCTTTATTTCATTCTGCTAATAAAAGCACGTACTTGAAAAAGCACAATTTATGAGATATTCGACGTCATTTCGCAAGTCCAAATACTTCTAATTCATCCACGACGAATAACCCATATCCGCCATTCAAGTAAGCCTTGTCTTCATACTTTGTTCGAAAACCTTCCCTAATTTCTGCAAAACCCACGCGATTTGAATTTCCTGAAAGTGCAACAAGATCAATAACGTTGCCAAAATCACCAAACGCCGGCCCTCGGTCTGCTTTGCTTTTGACCCCTCCCCTAACGAACGTCTCTTTGCTGCGGGGATCGGGCGAGGGGAGCATTTTTTCTGGAGGATAGCCATGTGGGTTTTTCAGACTGAAAATGAATGACTTTTCGCTTACTTGGTGGTCATAGGCGTGGCCCTCAGCTGAAATAAATAAACAAACGAATTAATTTAAAAGCCAAGTTAAAAATGTAGCGAGAAAACGTCAATTCATGTAATGTTCCTTCTTTACTATTATTGCTGTAGTAACATTTTTATGCTCTTCTCTATTGAAATGCAGAATGAAATATATGCAAAGAGACGAAACGACAGAGAAAAAGAAGGACAAACAAACTTCGCAAAAGGCAGGACAAGCCTTTCTAGATGGGGATGCCCTATGTACAAGAATGGGGTAATTTAATGTGAATCCGTTAACAGTTTTTGCACATTTTAATTAAATGCTGAGATCAAATCTTGATCAGGACGTCCCAGTGAATGTTATAACCAGAAGTGCGGTTTTTTAACCCATAGGCAAACCCCATTTTGCTACGTTAAAATAAGGGATTCGACTGCATTGTTTTCAGGTTCAAACTCAATAAAATTTTAACATTAAGAAACATAATCCGCTCTCTACGATCAATGATAACGATGATTCGATAACTGATAGAGATGATGACCGCGACAATTATGATTATCATAATGATATTGTTGCTGATAAAGAACAACACAGAAAAATAATGTAAGGCGAAATTTAGATGGGCAGGTAGTTTTATCTCGACTTCCGTTTGCTTCTGATTAACCCCCGTCAACGTGGCATGTCTTTTCCTCAGTCCACTAATAACCGCTTTGACGCGCGCAGATTGCACAACTGTTAGTAGGAAATTGTTGCACATGTCGTAAGGAAATTCAACTATCAGGAATAGACGGGAACCGATTTGAGTGATAGTTTGCGTGAAGGAAAAATTCAGTAATACAGCAACCGCACCTCACAGGAATAAAGAGAAGGTATTGCATTTAGGCCGGTTTGATGAACTACAAAGTTACTTACGTGAGGACCATGGCTTGTCCGCATAGCCACCAAAGACATTCTCACCACTTTTGATCACCACAAGAGTTGGTGACTTTCCATCACATCTCTTGTGAAAGTTAGCTGGCTTAAACCCATCTCTAGTTGCTTTGTACAGAATACCCCATTTGGCATCAACTGGTTCATGATCTGACATCCACGACAGCAGAGTATTTTCTTCATTAACGCTGGTAATTATTGACGACTCTCTGAACACTTTTGGCTGTAGACTGAGCTGGTTGATTAGTCCTTCTAGCTGATAAAACTTGGCTTCAGCGACTAGTTGGTCACGCAGTGGGGATAGGGTCTCATCAGAGCAGATTAACTTCCCATTTCGAAGGTAATTGAGTATGTGCCTATTAGAGGACAAAAGGAACACCAAAGCTAATTCAAGCTATATGACAGATACAGCAAAATAAAGCGTGAGTTCAATACATTTTTACTTTTCCCACGATAAAACTAACGATTCCCACATTGCCATCATCCCCCCCCCCCCCCACCTCACAATGAAAAATTGAAGGAAAATGAATGAAAATTAAAGATTATACCTGACATCCATTTCCTAGTAAACAGATGAATAGAACTGATCATTTCCCGTCTTTATCATGTCTTCCTCCCACCACAAGAAGTAGGAAGAAACAAAGATTATATTCCAGTGACATTCCTTACCTGAACAGCTCACCATCCCTGTCAACGAAGTACGAACCATTTTCGTCTTTCTTCAATTTTGAAGTGGCTGCAAGAATAGACTTAGGGTATTTGCCCAGTGTTGCAAGGGATGTCTGGTAAGAAACACCTCCAACGTTAAGTCTGACGACTTTTTCTTCAGCCATGGGTCAACCAGTGAGCAGGACTCAGAAATTGTGCAACCAGTTGAAAGGACAGGGTAACCTGAAATAATTTGACTAGCACCGCTTCCTTTTTTATATCTTTATTTTTGACGTGCCAATATAGTTAATCAGTATTGGTGGTCGAAAAATTTAGAAAACGATTAGTATATTTATCTTTGAGCTTTGAGACATTTGCATTTGGTTTCCTTCACGATTGTCTCAAAGTCCCTTTGTTTCGTACTTCATTTAAATTGGACTCATTGATTCTTAGACTGCCAGAGAAAAGTTAAAAACAGTATAATTTTAAGTGCCTTCACACAATTTTAAGTCAGTCACTAGGGGATTCGAGCTTAATAGCAACATCAATTCTTTACGCAAAGTTTGGAAAATTTAGAAAGACACTATATTCCTTTTTCAATGCTCAACCCTTCCCAGAAGGAAGTAGATTTCCAAGATACATCGTCATGCCGACTAATATTAAGCAGTTGGTTTGGCTGATATCTCTCAGCTAGCTTAGCTACAAACCGCCAAACAAAGAAAAAGTATTAGTCTTTTACAATGTAATAACTTCCGTGTTTAAAGACAATTGTATGCAAACGAAGTACAGCGTGATTAGCCGAAAGTGGAACAACGGAAAAGGAAGAAATTTTTTCAAACGACTCACCAACAGTTTGGGTCTATATTTAAAATTTAAACATACTCGACATCCCACGAAATCTGTTGCATCAAAAAATGTCAAATCTATACCTCTACCGCGAACTTTTAACTTCCTGTGATTCTAAAATTCTTGCCGAGCTTATCCTTCTAATATGCTTGCGTACCGTCCTACTATATAGTAATTAAGCCTTAACATCCCACGAATTTTCTGTAAGTAATAGAGTTTTTCTTTAACACCAGAAGATTAATGCATTTAATTAAAGGTTACTTAGTGATCAAGTAGCCAGATTGATGGTCATCAGAATCTGGCCCCTGTTTTTCAAACGCTGGATAGGGCTATCCACTGAATAAATCATTACACATTGAGTATTGGGAGAAATTAAACCAATTGCGTTATCCAGTGGTTAGCGTTTTCCATCCTTTGAACGACTGGGGCCTAAGTGATTAAAATTCAAGTATTCAGTAACGAATGAACCATTCACATCATGTATATGTATAATACAAATTATATAATAAAAGCTTCAAAACAGGATTTAGGTAGCTGAGTGGACAATGTTTTCCCTCTTTTTTATTACCTACTCACGATCAATATGAAATACAACAAAATTGACAGAGACACGCGAGAAATCTAAAGCAAAAAAGGCATCTTTTTTGGTTAGTTTCCCCAATTACGGTCAATTAAATATACCGTGCGTAAAACTGGACTTATGTTCCCTTTCGTTTGATATATGACAGAGAGCTAAAACTACTTCCTTTTCGATATTGGGAGATAAATACTCGAGCCTTTACGATATTGTAAAATAAATATCAAAACCCTTCCAATACATAAAAAGCACAACAAGCAACAACACCAAAACCAACAATAAAGGTGACTTAACTAAAGGGGGCGGGGGGGGTGGAAGGGGGTTGACTGAACGGTTTTAGGTAAAATATTCTACGATATCTTTACTACATTTTACTATACAAATGTTTAGTGCATTTCGAACGACATTTGAATTGCACAACTCTCAGACAACGCAGACTTCCAATAAAATTATAGTAAAGCAGATTCTGCATGAGCGCAAGTAATTTCTATCATCATTAAAACTATATTTTCCTAAGTTTTAATTGGTCTAGAGACTATTACGTTACGCCTTACGCAAGACATTATGCCCTAGCACAAACGCATGCGCATTTTGCTCTCTGTGTTATAACTTTAGACAACTGCAGTCTGCAGAGTGCAATTTTTTGCTTTTAAAAATTCTCAGTGCTAGTTAGCTATAAGGAAACGAATCCTCACCACCCCTATTTTTTGAACTTGTCTGTGACGTAAAACGGCCGCAAACAAAACAAATAAATTGGCTTCTGAATAAAATATTCTATAAAAAATGATAATAATAAAAAATACGCTACGTCTCCTCGGTCTAAAGATAAGTTCGACGATTCCGAGATAAATTCATTCCCTCAAGCCTGGATGGCTTGGTCTGTTGTGGAAAAATAGATTCAGAATGATAAAAACCTTCTCAAAATTTCGTCCAATTTTTGTTTGAATATGTTTGCGTGCGTTATTTCAAATGTTGCATCCCCTGTGCTCATATAACTCCTTCTCACACTCAGATGCGGTCATCCGCGGTTTTCCCTTCGGTAAGCAATTCGTGCTTCGTCGGTTCCTTTCCGCGATATCGCTTCATGAATACGAATTGTGTTGGAAGTAACACACCAACATAATGATCCAAACTTTCAACGTTTTCTTTATAACTTCAGAGGGCTGTATTCTTCCACTAAAGTTATCGCAAGTATCTGAGTTATAGGGGACTTAACACAAAAATGAAGGAATGGAGTTAAAGAAAAGCCAAAAACAAAACAACAACAACAACAACAATAAAAACACCATGACTGATCAAATCCGTAGTCAATTTTAAATATAGTATTTTTCTCTTCATCCTCTTCGCTACGGATCGTTTACCCCGGGGGTACTCCTTACTGGAAGCGACTGCTGTGAAAGATACTTTCCTGGGATCTGATTCAACAACAGGAAAAAAAAAAACCTACAAGTCATCTTCTTAAGAGCTGTTAGAAAATTTTTCTGCGTCGCATTAATAGGAATGGCTCAGAGAACAAGTTATCTATAAACGAAAAAAAAAAAAACCTCTAACTTAAGAGTCAGAGCACCCGTTTACAGTTTTTGTTAGGTCTGTTGCTCAAAGAGACGTCTGCGGAGGAGAGACTCAGGGTCTGTTGTGCACTTGTCATTTTATTGGCTTGCAATGTCATGTAAGAATGAAACGTATTCTAACTTGTTTTGTCGAAGAAAAGATAGTGTGATTTCTTGCATGAAGTAAAGAAAATTCGACGCACAAGGTGACGCTTATATATCTGACGCATTACTTTACACTTCACCTTCATGCCATACAGCACGCAGGAAGGCCTCGAAGAGAAAAGAGAAAAAAAATTTAGACGCAACAGTTGACACTTCACTTTCATGCCATGTAGCACGCCGATGACCACAATTACCCCCCTCCCCCTTTTTTTTGAAAAAGATATTTTGAATAGAAAACATAAATCGATGAAATGACAAGCAACGACGTGGGTGTAATAGACTCGACTTGTTTGCGAACTGAATTAAACAGTATTTTGTGCCTGACCTTCAGAATTACAGCTTTGTATCGCTTTATTGCCGATATTGCGGACACCACTGACATTATTGACTCTCGACATGACTGCATAGTGTTACAGTTTCCAAGGAAGATGAAACTGTGCCATAACGTGACATCACAGCCGTCATGTGGCAGCTTTTACAGTCTTTACACTTAGAAACAAGGCAAGTTTACGATTTTCCCAAAATCCTAGGTAGCAGTAATTATTGTAACAACTATTTTTCATTTAATTTTTCCCACCACCTTCTCTTCCTCACGGGTAAAACAAGAGTTTAACTAGAGAAAATTTGATCTGAGCGGCATGACGAGTCACCATTTCTCTTTGAAAATGTTCTTGTCAAAACCCTAATATATATATATCTATATTTTTTTTTTTCTGACAGCACTGAACTTGACCTCATTCGACGTAAAAAGTTTGAGTTTCAGGGATCTCTGCAATCAGAACAAAAAACTGTAGTACGTACGTAAATTTCTTGGAAATTACAATATACACTCTTTGTTTTTTTACAAGATTTTACCACTTTCAATTAAAAAAGCCTGGTAAGTCTGGTTCAACCATGGTTTACCTGAATCTCCAGGCTTAACCAGGCTTTGGTGCAAGGGAACGTTCATGCCTGAAATTTGCCAAAATGGCTACGAACATTCCCGAGAATCAGAGAAGAAAAAATAACGTTTCACTGCTTTTACTTTCCTAAATCCAGAAAATCTGAATTACATAATATCCTACAAGGAATCAGAGTGCATGTAAAATTTTGTTCTTTCGACACATTCCTTTTGTGTGTAGTCAATAATACATCATTCCTGTCATCAGATCTGTATGAAGCTTTAAAAAGTTATCAGATTTCTTTTAATAAAATATAAGAGCATACGTAAGAACATTTCCAGGCTGAAACTGTCCAGAAAATAAGAACGCTCCAGACTTTACTCGAAAAATGGACGTTCTTATGACAAAAACAAAAAACAAAACAACAAAAAAAAAAATCAAAAACAAAAACAAGAGCATGGTCAGTATCAGTAATTATTTTGATGTCCAGCCCCCAGTAAACAGTACAAAACAGAGTCTTATCAAAGTCATGGGGTGCCACATAGTTCCTGTAAGGAAATTTTATGAACATTAACGATCAAATTGTATTTTAGAAGCCAGCAAATTTAAAAGCAGTCAATTATTTTTCAAAAGGTGTTCACAAAGTACATTACAGAACTAAAAAGCACAATTGTCGCACAAAAATACAGTGACATATGAACAAATAAAACTATAGCATCAAGTGCTAAGTTTACTCTTAAACCCCACTTTATATACTTCTAATTCCGTGACCACAAAACCGTCAGAACCAGTAAAGTATCCTGTTTTGTTCTCGGAACTGGGAAAGTTGAAACCGTGGCCAAGATGAAGGTAACCTGCTGCCTGATTTCCGTCCCAAATTTTGAGGTCGTAGTAGCTCTTATTACCGAAAGCTGGTCCCCTACCACTACAGCATCGTATTCCGCCACCTGGTTTTGAAGTAAGCTTTACCGGTTGGTTCCCAGCAGGATTGACCAGTGTAAACAAAAAGGACTCAGTGTCAGCAAAGGCGATTAAGGAGGAAGCTAAACAATAAACGATAAATAAATAAATAAATAAAACAGCCAAAATGCAAGCCCTCTTCCCCCCACCCCTAAGGACCAACATTTCAAAAGAAATTGGTTAGGAGATTTTCTAAATCTTGTATACAATGGATATTAGTTTGCAGTTCAAGAAAAATAGTTTATACTTGATCAATAATAGAATTGTTAATTGAAATTAAAAGTAATTGATGATTGATTGATTGATTGATGGATTGAATGATACCAATCCCTCTCAGTTTCAACAATGTAGTACTGCTTTGCTTGGTTTATATGAATATAATCGATGTTAATCTTCCTAAGAAAAAAAAAAAAAAGTACTTGCTCTTTTAGGTAGCGTTTTGTTTCCTTTACAAAAGAGCGAAATCCTGAACCGAAATCCTTTTGTTGGGCATTTACCGTTTAAAGGCGCTGTGTAATGAAATTCAGCCAAATTAGGAAATTTTAAATGCAAGTCAAATTAAGAGAAACATAAAAATAACCGTTTAAAACTTTAAAGGAAGGTTAAAATAACATAACAGAATCACCAGATGCCACGGATGGGCAAAACTGGAGAAGATTGAAGCGGATTAAAATTAGGGTTTTTTGAAAACTGTTCAGCCTAACAGTGTTTCAAAGTTGATCCCTGCTGCTTGCAACTTAAAAAATAATGCTCAGGAGACATATTTGTTTGTCTCGGATCTCTGATTTTGTCATTTACATGTAATTTCTTTGCTTACTTTGATTTCCATAGCGATTGAGGGCGAGTAATTGGCAAAATTAAACAAAATGAACTGGACTGCCGTGACACAGCCCCTTTAAAATGATGACGATAATGATGATGATAATGATGATGTTGATGATGATGACGATGGTGATGGTGATAATGATGATGATGATGATTATGATGACGATAATGACGATGTTGATAATAATGATGCACGCCATGTACACCCAAGTGACAAGGTTTATCTCTACTGGTATAAATCTTAAGTCTGAAATATTTTACAAATTGATGGAGCACATACGTGATGTCCATGACTTTGTTGTGTAGCCGCCAAAGATGTATACTCCACTTTGTATTACTATAAGGGTAGGCCCTTTGTTGTCACAGTAACGGTGAAAGTCCGCATCAGTCTTTCCGTCGATCCTGGCTCGGAACAGCAAGGTACAAGAAGCACAAGGAGGCAACCATGACATGACAGTGAAGCCATGATCTTCATTCTTTATTATTTTGGATAGTTTGGTTAGGTTTTCACTTAGTTGAGAGATTATCCCTTGAATCTGATAAAAGTCGGCTTCGTTAAGTAGTTCTTTCCTGAGAATTTTGTTTTCTGGGAAAAGGAGCTCGCCATTTCGAAGATAGTTCAAAATGTACCTAAGCGTAACATTTGTTATTTACTAGGTTAGAAATAAACAAAACAAAGTTTTTAATGTTGTAGAATCGAAGGACAAATGCGTGCTCCGTTTTCTATGTAACCGCTGACATGGCAATCTCTTTTTTCAATTGTTATTTGTTAGAAGCTCTTTCTTTCAGTCCGTTTCGTGAATAATCAGTCCTCAAACAAACAACCATGTTTTTAGTCACATTGGCTACAAAATGTGGAGGGAGGCTGAGGGTTTGGCATTACCTTTCGAATAACGCACGTTACTCGGAAGGGTCGTGTTTTGAAATTTTCGCGTTTATGATAATATTTATCGAATTAGTTTAGCTCAGTTTTTTTGTTTACAATCTCGATTTGCTCGTACTTATTTTGAGTGTTGTTCGACTTGCATTAGCAGTAACGCCAGAAATCGATATTCGTTCGTAGTATTAAATATTGGCTCCTGATGTTAGAATTCATGCTGCTAGCAACGTTCACTTGTGTAAACATTCAATTAAAACAGTCGGAGATTTGCATAAAACAGATTCAAAAACTTACGTTTTTGAAATTTCAACTTATATATGGTATTTCGGTTTTTAACATTTGCGTGCTCCTGGCAGGAAGAATACTTCAAATTGTAATAGTCACCGAATCATTTCTGTAGAAACTCTACATATGGCCACCAAGCAAGGAAAAAGGAAAAACGTGTTGCCAGCACGTGCAGACAAGAAGTCGCTATTATAAGAGATATTGCAATCACGTGACGGACGCTCGCTACGCTGTCGCACGTTGGGCTTCGTTTACGGTAAAGTCCGGGCGTCCCCTCATATCCAATTTAAAAAAAAGATGGAAAAAAAACAACAACAACAAAACAGGGAGCTTTTCTTCTTTCTCATCTTAAACAGCGTTTTTTTTTCGAAGACGCTTCCTGGAGTGGAGTTTTTGTAATCGCTGGACGGAAACGAGCGGTTTTTAAACCGATGATCTCGTCATACATCAAGTCCACTGTTATTGCGTGTTAAATATTACGTTTTTCAAGGATAAGATCATAAGCGCACGGCAGTTACAAAACACGTTTTTACCACATGCACT
>NC_133212.1:16466957-16479457 GCF_958299795.1 Porites lutea
TGAAGTACTTATTTTTGTCTACAGATTCGGGACGACGGAAGCCATAACAAAGATCAATATAACCTTTTTTATCCTTGCACCAGATCTGTAGATCATAATACTTCGCGTTACCAAAGCTCGGTCCCTTATCACTGGAACATCGTATACCACCATCTGGGTTTGAATCGAGCTTTACCGCTTGGTTTCAAGTAGGATTCACCAGTGTGAATAAGAAAGACCCAGTGTCACCAGTGAAAGTTTGAGAAGAAGCTTAAAATAGATAGATAGATAGATAGATAAACAATAAATAAATAAGTAAATAAATAAATAAATAAATAATGGGACCTTTGTTGACAGCAACTGGCGTATTGGCAACTAAACCACGTATTCCATAGACTATAAATAATAAATTTAATTGTAAAACTATTACTTACGTGAGGACCATGACTTTGAGGTATAGCCTCCGAACATAGAACTTCCACTTTGTATCACTACAAGGGTGGGTCCTTTGTTGTCACAGCACCGATGAAAGCATGCAGCATTTTTTCCGTCTGTGGTGGCTCGAAACAGCAAGGTACAAGAAGCCCTAGGCGGCAACCATGACATAATAGTGGAAGATTGACTTTCTTCCTTTATTATACAGGATAAGATGGTTAGGTTGCCTTTCAGTTGAGTGATTATCCCTTGAATCTGATAAAAGTTGGCCTCATCAAGAAGCTCGTCCCTACGAGTTTTCTTTTCTGGGCAACGTAGCACACCATGACGAAGGTAGTTCAATATGTACTTAAGTATATAATTTTAGTTAAAAAAAAAAACTATAGATCAGATAGCTCGGCATTGTCAAGTATTTTTCCAGCAGGGGAGGGTGGCTTTGGGCAAATGATGTATCGGTCCCTAGAAAGGTCACCTCAGGACCCCCGGGATGGAATTTTTTTGTACAGTGCCCAGGCCTCATTTTCTTGGCCGCGTGCTGATCTGGCCCGGCTGCTTCGGCGAGCATATTCTCGGTCTGTTTGGATTATATTCTTCGAGTTTGTCAAAGTCTGTGGGATTCGTTTCTCCATCTGGGAAAGCTTCATTGGTTTCTATATCTGCTGCTATCCTATTTCTACGATCCTGGCATGTTTATTTTCCGTTGGAGTTCGAATTTCGTGGAAAAAGTTGTGTTGAATGAGAGCATGTCGGCGAAAATGGCACCTCGTGTTTCCTACCTTGTATATTATTATTGTAGATAGAGTGAATTTAAACAAATTACTGCAAATTATCACGAAACTTCGTTGGAGCAATAAGGACAACAACAATTAACTGCAGAGCAAGTTTTATTAATCTTTATTTAGTATTTCCTAGAAATTTTAGGATGATATTTTTACCCCATACAAACACTGTAATTTTACTGGAACCGTACTGTGGTACTATCACAGAGCCTGGGTTACTTGTGGTAATGCCAAATTATGCGTGACGCATATTTTTACTGACTTCTAGTAATCATAGATTAGTGAGTACGTTCCAGTCTCCTTCTTTTTACCGTCAAGCATTTAATATTTCAAAATGGGGTAAATGTCATGAAAATATATCTTTTTATTTATGATTCTTTCTATGCTCTCATTCTATTTTAATCACCTTAATATAGATTTAGCCAGGGCTAAAAGCGAGGCTCCCATTAGTAAATTTATAATTTAAATTAAACAATAAACTTGTATTGGAATTCCACAATTCAGTTAACTTTAGAGCACATTTATGTGACTTTTGAGGGAAAGGCTACCTGATTTTAGAGAAAAATAATTTTCAAACAGCCCAAGAGTGAACCAAATCTTACCTCGAGTTGATAGCCTCATACGTACACTCAAAAACTGGTAATCATCTTTTATCACATTTAAGAGCCGTAATGGCTATTGATCACCGTAGATCAATTAGGCTTGGAAAAAAAATCAGGCCAACGTTTTGGCGTTCGACAAGTTTACTTTGCAAAATCTTGCCAACAAATCTGGGTGCGTGTAAACCAACCTTTAATACCATGGACAGAAAGCAGTATTTCACAATACAAATTGCACTCATTCAATATTCATAAACTGTTAAAAAAATTTCCAAAATCACCTATACGGCCATCCGGTTCTCACTTTTGTAGTGCGAGCTGTGGCGAGTGTTTGAATGAACATTAACAGAGTTACGCTCCAAGATAATAAAGAGCACTCCCGAAACAGTCTTGCTTTCTGCTGTTCCCAAAATGGCTCGTGTGTCAGGGAACTTTATTTAGTTTTTTGTTGTTGCTTGGGGGGATGCATTGCATGCATCTGTGGCGGTTAAGTCTGCGTTGCGACTTCCTTCAAGCTTTTGGCATTGCTTGTGTCTTGCCATCTTTTGAGCTATTCCTTTGCCTTAATCTTGTCCGATCAAGCCCGTGCGGCGCTGGGGAGATAAGAAAGGCTCTGCCAAGATTCTTGTCCTACCCCACGGTAGTGGGGCGATAAGTAAGGCTTGTGTTATTTTGTGCGCATAACCCGAAGTCGCTATAACCTGCCACAGGGCTGTGTCCCCCCCTTATTACGCCATCATGTAGTTGTTGTTTATTTAGCCTGCGTGCGTCATTTACTTGCGTGACGTTTGCATGCGTATCTTACAAGCGGAATAGTGACATTAATAAAGAATTTATCATGTTTATTTTTTATTTGATGGTTTAACGCGCGGCATTTTGAGAACTCCTGCAAGCGATGTTCACTGAACGACTGAAAACAATCGGCACAGCGATTAAAATAATAAGAGAGACTACTAACAATCAATAAAAGAAATATAATTCGGTGAAACATATACAGAGACAACAATTTTCATTTAGGAAGACAAGTATTAAAGTGTCCCTAAATATCCTGAGTCTTCAAGCTTCAAGCTTAAGTTTGCTTAAGTTTATGTTTTAAGCCGGCTTCCCGGTGTTTGCTTTTTTCAAAGACGAACTCGAGGCAAGAAAATCGCTCAAAGCTTTCTTTTTCCGGCCAGGATTATAACTAAATATTCTTTGGAACGTTTTCTTTCTATTTGCGGTGAGAAACTGTCTGAAGGCTTTTTAAAGTTCTGTAAGATTATATCAAACCTGATACTCGGTGAGATCGTTGTCTCAAATCTTACAAACGTGCATAAACTAAATTCCCGCATAAACTACGCTCGACTTCATTAAATTAGATACAAAAAACAAACATGAAATACAATAATTTCTATGGCTTACCATTCGAGATGCAGCTCCTGAAAGGTACCAAGTAAAGCCAGTATCGCTTCAGACTTTGCAATCCTCTTACGCATCAAGCAAGGTGAAAACGAAAACGATGCCATCCGAAATCGGATTTCCGACTTTGACAAGCGACGTATTTCTCAACCAAAAACCCAATAAACAAACTAGCCATGAGTAACAGAAGACTCCTGATAGCAGCTGAATTTCATTTTGTACATCCAGTGGAAAAAGACAGTTAAAAACATCACAAGTTGACACAAAACTCTGTCAGCTTCAGCTGTTAAAGTAAACAAGATTCAAGATGCTGCATAAATTTTGCGCATGAACTCACCTGTCAAATTTTGACCAATCAGAGGATAAAAATTGGACGTAGAGCGTGACCAACGCGTGACCATTGTGAGAAAAGTCAAAAACAACTGTCTTCCCTGCCTGTAACAGCTGGCTGAATTTTCACGTCCGAGGTCAGTTTGCAATCAAAATTTTAATTGTGCAGCACATAAACAACATATTTCATATGTATTTAGAAAAAAATTGCACTTGAGCTTGCGATCCCTTGAAAACTAGTTTACTTGTCAGCGGATAACTTCAAAAAAGTACTTGACCTCGATGGATCGACACCTGAGCCCGCGATACGGTCAAGTGATACTGGTCAGCGGGTACTCTGTTTTGACAGCTGTCAATTGATCAAAGCATTGATGTCCAATATGTGTGCATTATCAGTTTTCCTGTGCTCCTAGTAAAAGTATGAGATTGAACGTTGTTCGCGATCTAGTAAAACAGTCAACTGGTCAGCGGACAGCTTCCAAATAAATCACGTCACCTCGATGAGTTGACACATGACCCCGCGATATGGTCATGGGATACTGGTTAGTGGCTATCCTGTTTTGACAGCTGTCAATTGACCATATTGTTAATATCCTATATTAAAGATGCGGACTTGCCAAGACACGCCTGAGACACCCCTCCCTTCCTTTTGATAGTCTCCCCTACCCCACCCATACAATCTGTAGACGCGTACGTACGTACGCTCGGTCAATCACGTGACAACCAAACGAAAAGAGGTTGACTATATTCCATGGGTATGGGGCTCTGTCCCACGCGCGCTTCGCGCGCGCGGGAGCCCCGCTATAAAAGATTCCCCAGACTTGAGCATGCGTTAGGCCAAGAGAGAGAAGAGAGTATTCACCGGCGAAAAATGTCTGCGCATGCTCTACTAAAAATGACACGTGATCTATTTCGGGCAATGTCATTGGCTCTGAGGCAAAAATACCCGCGAAATGTTGTTGAGATGAAAGAAGCGATGGCAGCTTTTTTTGGCAGTGACAGCGTTGCAATTTCCTGCCACTGTAAGAGATCAAAAATTTTTTTCATCAAAGTTTTGACGGAAGTGTGTTCTCTAGAGAATATAGCGTCCTGGAACTGGCGAAAAATCGCAGTGGCATGGTCTGATTCAGTGTTGTTGACGTTGAGATCGCGGGTTTGCATGTGGAAGACATGCCGAAAAGGTGGGTAATTTTTACTCTCTTTGTTTACTGCATGTTCCGTGCAACTCGGTACAAAAAGAAATTATAAAGTAGTGGAAGAAAAATTATTGGGCTTTGTTTTGGTATATAAATTAGCTTGTACCGAGTTGCACGGAAGCGACAGTTTTGTTAAATGTGTATCCCGTTTTTGTGTCAAAATTCGACTTTGTGAATCTGACATTCGACAACATTCGACTGTTGATCGAAGAGCGTATTACAACGCTATCCAAAATGTTTTTGTTGTTTAGTTCAAGTCTCTTATCACGGATTCAACCAAAAAAGTAGAGGGACAGACATTTTAGGGCTTTGTTTTGTTAATATGACTTAGCTAGTACTTTGTTGCTGGAAAAACTATATTTAGATGCTAAATCTCCGTGTGTGTGTGTGTGTTTACTCCGTTTATGGCAGAAAAATAAGCTTACGCATGGTTCAAGTTAATCCCGTGTCACTCGGTACAAAAGGAAATTATAAAGAAGGCAACGAAATATTCTTAGCGATTGTCTTGCTGTGTAAATTGTCTTGTGGCTAGTGGATCGAAAGCGGCCGGGTTTGCCGCAGTTTTCTAAAGTGCGTAGTTCGAAACGTGATGTTGTCGACCGATGCAGATTTCATTGTTGTTGCACATCATTACAGCTTTGTATGTGAAAGAAATTTGAGTTTTATCCGAACTGTCGAATGAAAAAATGTGAGAGTGTTTTCATTAAACGCTTAGATTGTTTTGGAGCTACAGTTCGATAGGTCCAGCAACATTTTGATTTGTAAAAAAAATTCTGTTTACAGAATGTGTACAGCTGCTGTACATTTAGGCTTGCAATTTTATAATTGAAGGATCGAAGTTTAGATTATTTTGCTCATAAACTTGGCTTGGGATTATCCACACAACGACTTACTTGTTACTTTCTTCGTTAGGAACCGCACTTTCGGACATTATTTCCCCCGTGTACAATTTTTTAGTACTAAATTTTTGTACACAGGGCTTTCTGTGGGGGTTTCCTTTTTGCTTGAAAATTGTATCCTGGAAGGAGATGAACAGGGTAATTTTCCTGTGAATGCTTTTGTTTTTGTGTCCATCGTTTTTGGCTAAATTTTTCTGAGCAAAGTTACGAGTGAATGATAGAGTTAACATGTTATTAAGTATTCAAAAGTTCTTTCCAAGAAAAAAAATAATTATCACAAAATAAACTTACAGGAGTTTAAAGTTTGGAGTAAACTTTGAGTCTTAATGAAATTTTAGTTGGATCATGTTGATGAATGCATTTGTGTAGGATATACAGTTGTAATCAAAGTTCTCTTGTTTTATATAAATTATTTCCCTAATTTAAAAAATTTCATTATCTTATTCAGATCAAGCACAGTAACCATTGAAAAGAAAAAAAAAACCTGCTCGGTCATAGACGGCTTTAAAGTTTTGATCTTAAAATTGCACCCGTTCACAATGAAAAGAACATGAATGCAGACACCACAGTTCATTTAGCTCAAGTTCCAGCTTTTTTTTTTTTATAAATTATAAAGTCTTGCGGGAGAAAAAAAACATATAGCTGTATCTTTTCGGTGGAAAAAAAAAATGAAATAAAATAACTTCCAGGTGTCTAAGCAATTTCAAAGGACCCCTAATGTCTTATTTCTCCGCTGCATTGAGCTGTCAACAAAGGCCGTTTTTCCTAGTGACCCGGCTTTTATCAGAAATCTTGTCGTTCGTGATCGTGAAGAGTGATCCGGTAAACCGGCCAAAACACGAGCATCGCAGGGAATGAATCCCATAGGAATAGGTGAAAAAGGATAATAAAAAGTCTGGGCTATTCTAAGAAAATCCGTATATGCATTTGCAACTCATATTAAGCGGCAATTAATCTTCTTTCCACTGGAATAAACAAACGATGGAGGTATTGCCGCCATTTTGAATTTGGCAATGTCACGTGGTAGTGCGTCGACCAATCAGACGTTTTTCGCCGGTGAAGAAGAGAGTATCTAAGGCTAAGCAGTTAACCATCTAAAATAGCCCTCACTGATGTTCTGTCCAGACCATGATGAATGCATACTTAGCCTATCATTTCCCTTGTAAGTCTGAGCAAGAGTGCATGAAGATTCCACTGCATGCATCTTTATAGCCTGTGCCAGGTTCTCAGATAGTATAGTGGGGACGTATTAAAGGAGCAAAGCGAAAATAAGACGCGCGCGACTTGGGAAAGGGTCTCTCCCCAGCCCCCGCGCGTTTTTCGCATTTCTTTTTACTGAACGACTTTTTACCACTATCTCAGAGCCTGGAACAGGCTAGCATCATTATGGCTTGTATGACACTTACCGGAAGAGTTTACCATCGCGGTCAATAAAATATGCTCCATCGTCGCCGTCTGGTTTTAGCCAATGCCTTCCGGAAAACATCACACACAGCACAGAATCTGGATCTTTCCCCAGGGTGTCCAGTGTGGTTCTATATACTTTTCCACCGACGTTCAACTTAACCGCGCTTCCAAAGTGGACTTTATCTAGGGTTTTGGACAACTTTTCAAAGGCTGGCTCCTCTTCTTTAAAATTGTCAAGATCCTGCTTAACCAGCTCACGTGCTTCATTCATAAGCTTGTGTTCCTCGACAACTTTAGCGCAAGCTAAGTCAAATAAGTCCAGTTCCTCTTTGGCAGCCATATTCACTCAGCACTTCCGCAAGGAAGTTAACTGAAATGGGACCACTTTCCTCCTCGTCAGCGGATTTACGTCATGTTTTCACGATGATGTGCTTTGTTTTTCAGTCTAATCATCAATCATGGAGCAATAATAAAGACTAGAAAAGATTCTAAAAAGTATGCACAATACGACACGCAAGGGATACCACCAAGAAAGCCCCTCTCCCAGAGATAGTAGCAGAGTGGTTTTCTTATTAAAATCGTCGAGGTTGCAGAACCATCATATATATTTTTTTACTGATCACAACAATCATTAAAATCATGAAACCAGATGCGAAGCACAATTTGCCGTACACCCTCTCACCCTGGTCTTCCTCAGTTTTCATCACGTGTTGCATAGTTCACGAAGTTGCAATGATACAAAACGCGCGAAAAAATATGTTGCTGAAATTGTAACATGTGACCAGATTGGTTTACTTCTCACCAATCACATTATTGCAAAATACCTGAATTTTATTATTGTTACATTTTTTTTCT
Source organism: Porites lutea (assembly GCF_958299795.1). Taxonomy (NCBI): domain Eukaryota; kingdom Metazoa; phylum Cnidaria; class Anthozoa; order Scleractinia; family Poritidae; genus Porites; species Porites lutea. The sequence goes on from NC_133212.1 coordinate 16,474,835, forward strand.
CGGAAAGTCGAGTCTACAAGAACTGGCAAGCTTCGGCGATTATACGGCAGATTTCATATTACAGATACTCTAATCTGGAGACTGGAAGAGACAGTCCAGAATCTGGGGTCTCCTGGATTATTACTTCAGTCTTTCAGAGGGCTTATATCTCGGCTGTTTTAGAGCGGATTTACATAAACTTTTACAGAGACATGGAAGTTTAGGATGGTTGTCATTAATTTGGTAGATCGCACTATACAGTGACACTTTAAGCCACAGTTGGGAATGAACTACATGTCAGCACACCATGTAGTCGTGCTACATATAAATGAGCACTGTGTATAACGTATTGTAAGTAATACGCTTTTCTAAAAACTTTTTCTTTTCTGTACTTTGTAATCCAGGCTTGTTCTTTTCTGTCCTTATTCGTCCTTTTTCCTGTCCTTTTTCGTCCTTCCTTACTAGCAGCACGCTGTTATTTTATTATGATTTTATTCCTCTGGTAAGTGTGTCATGTGTTGAGCAGATTTTCCAATTTAAAGTTTGCCAGCAAGATGTAATCGTTTAAGAAGGAGCAAAATCTGTCATCCCTGAAATTAGTCAGAGTGATTTTACTTACTTGAACCGTAAAATCGAAACAGATACTAACAAACAGTGAAAAATAGCCAGAGGTAAACAATAGAGGACAATAGAATTTATAGTGCATAATACTTCGTAGTATTCTACTCCCTTTTTTTCACGGTTTAAGTAAAAATCACTCAAACGCCTTATACCTTTTTATAAAAGAGCTCTTTTAGAATTCTACTCCATATATAACACACTACACCCCTCTGTAGTGCCAGCTCGTACAGTTTTGTATCTGCGCTGAATTTTTGGACACAAAATTGTCGGAAAAATCAAATTTTGAGACTCCCGAAGGTTTTCTCGACTAAAGCACGAGTTCCAAGCAAGATATGTAATTACTCAGTGGTAATTATGGTTAATTATGCTCAAATTTTGTTTATAAGCTGCAATGTTTTGAAGGATGTTTGATGAGAAAAAAAAAAATGAACACTTAAAATCATGCGCTCGTCTTTTATCCAGTTATGAACATCTCGTAAACCTGTCGAAATCAGTCGTTGTACTTCGTGCATACGCTTTAAATAAATGCATAACCTCAAATACGTGAATCGTAGGACCTAGCGAGCACTTTTAAGGGTGGGAAGGGGTCTGGGTCCCCGTAGCTTCCCCTCTGCCCTCCCCTGAAACCAAGTTACTCAGGAAATGTGTATCGTTTGTAACGAGCCAGTTAAAAGCAAACGGAAATTGACCTTTTTTCATGGGATAAATACGGCTCTATAGGCTGTAACATTCCTGAATGCGACAGGAACTCTACGCGGCGGAAGATCCAATTTTAAACTACGTCTGTTGAATATAACCAAAAAGTAAAGTTCCAGCAATCAAGGACAGGAATATCTTTCTTTTAACATAATTACATTTTCTTTCTCTTTAAATGATTGAAATCCAGGTCAATCCACCGAATGTGTTAAGGCAAAATAAACAGGAGAAACCATAGCTTGATCAAGGTAATAGGCCACTACAATGTTTGGGTCACACACTGTCGATAATCTTGGATTCTAGTAACCAGGAAATCCTTTTGGAAACTTTAATATGGAAAAAGTACATCACACATTTATGCGTAACATTACTACCGAAAGCTGGTCCCCGACCACTTAAGCATCGTATTCCGCCACCTGATTTTGGAGTGAGCTTTACCGCTTGGTTCCCAGCAGGATTGACCAGTGTAAACAAAAAGGACTCAGTGTCAGCAAAGGAAGTTAAGGAGGAAGCCAAGCAATAAAAAGAAAATAGTCAAGCTGCTACACAAACGACACCAACAGTTAAAAAGAACTGTGAAAGGTAAGAAACCGGATGTCAATTTATAGGCAGTTGGAGTTAAAAAGGAATCGATTACGGAGACCGTTAAGGTTGAAATCGATAACTGGAAAAGCAATCAATCGACTTGATTAATAGATTGAAGTAGTTAACTGACAGTGAACGTTCAATGGAGTAAAAATTCAATTAAAACAGTCGAAGATTTGCATAAAACAGGTTCAAAAACTTACGTTTTTTTGTTTTTTCAAGGATAAGATTATAAGCGCACAGCACACACACAAACACGTTTTTACCACATGCACTCGCTCAAGGCATATTATTTCAAATGTCATAATGAACAAAACCTAGTAACAGCAAGGTAATACTCCGCAGTTCTGCTCACGGAGAAAGTGTATCATTTCTTTTACTCCTTAGTGAGGGTAAAGTTCGTCAGTTTAGCTTTACGTTCTATGGCACGTGCAAACTTACCTGAAAAGTTTACCATAGCGGTCAATAAAATTCGCTGGAGGAAGTGGGGGTGCAACTGGGTTCAAACCCCGGCGTGGTTATTCCCTTTTTTTTTTTCTTTCATCGTTTTTTTACCCTTTGGGTTCTTAGTTTACTGTTTATTTTCACTGCTGACCCCGTTAGCTTCGCTAGATTTTTGCGAAAACATATTTTTAGTATTGACCTTGGTTAATGAGCTCACAAGCTTCGTCCATAAGCTTGTGTGCTTCAGCTAACTTAGCGCGAGCCGAGTCAAATTAGTCCAGTCGCAGTTCTTCTTCAGCAGACATACTCTCTAATAACTCCCGCTATCAAAGTGAGGAAGTGAGACCACGTTCCACTTCGTAAGTAGCCAAGCTCCACTTCCTGTATCTTTAGGCTAGTTTCCATGGTAGTCTTAGAGCTCCTCTCTTGGTGATCGCTGCAATCGTTATGGTGTTCAAGAGGGGCTCCTACATAATCCCTGCGATGCTCAACCTTCGTTTTTTAGCATCTCTCCTCAAACGCCCTTTCCTTCAAACCATGCAAGCTACATCAATCCACGTATGGCATCGTGCCCAGGATTCGAACCCAGGACATATCACTTGGGAGGCGAGACCTGACTGCGCGCGCCTCTCTCATCGACATCCAGAGCATTGCTTTTCTCAATAAACCTTGGTCCTAGAACAGCTCCACATCGTATACCTGAAGCGGCTCCACGCTTTGGGGTAATCTTGATCGCTTCAGTTCCGGAAGGGTTAGCCAGTGTAAACAGAAGGCAGTGATCATCTACTATTTTTTTTTTTAATGGGAAGAGGCTAAGTAAACAAAAAACAATCAGTAGCAGTTAATGAGGCTGAGTATCATCTGAAGAATTATGGAGATCGAGGAGGGTGATCATGATCCGCCGAGGCCGAAATCAATAATTGTCTTATTATTCATACAAAATAATTCGTAGTTTAAAAACAAGCTAAAACATGATTACCCGGCCATCGATGTTAAGTTCATCTTCGATAGTGTCATTCTCGTCCCCAGAGCCTTCTATTCTCTTGGCCGACGAGGCCTGGGCACAAGGACCAGGAGGCTCTGGGGTCACAGGATTTTAGGACTTCCGGTCATATCTGAATTCTTTAAAAACTTTGCTGCTTTGGTTTCTTTTTACAGCAGACTGTGCAAGCGCTCCACCGTGAAGAAATCAACCACGTTGAAGTCCTTGAGAGCAAATTAAAAAAAACTTCTTTTCTTCTTTTCCACTAAAAGAAAACTGATCGCTGATTCTTTTGAATTTTCCGGTTTTCATCTGTGTCTTACTAGGCACCATGGCCGCTATCTTGGAAGAGCGCAGAGAGAAACTGGAAATGATTGACCTGCCATCTTTCTAATACCCAGAAGTCACCAGAGACAAATGACCTCTGCCTTTCTTCAAAACATCAACACAACATGAGCGAAAGAAAGGTAAGGAAATCTGTTTTCTTTTCGGTATATATGAACCATCACTTCTTTCATTGTATGATCGAATGCTTACAAATAGATAAGTCTTCGTTTCTTCTGTTTCTCTTGGATTACTTTTTGTGCATGTTTTCATATTCATGAATGTTCTGCGCCATGCTTGATTGCACTGATTCCAAAGCTTTGTCAGTTCAGTTTTGGACTCATTTTAGATCGGAAGTATATGAATTCAAATGGTAACTAGTAGTCTTCTTTTGTAATTGACAGGTCTGCCAAATCTGATGATCCTGATAATTCCCAAAAACAAGTCCTGTGTATACAGTGTGACAAATGTGACATGTGGTACCATCAAGTTTGTGTTAGAGCCTCTTGGCCACCATTATTATGCCCTGCAGAGAATGACATTTTCTAGCACTATCTCTCGTGTTGCAGTGAACAATATGTGAGGTTGGAAAAGACGAATCCTTTTCAACCTTTCAATTATTTATTCCTGACTCTCATAGAAAAGGTTACTTCAGGGGCGGACAATTGACATTCAGTAGGTGCCTGGGGGTGGGGAATTTGACCCTGGCTTCCATGAAAATGTCAAATTCCCCTGGGTCTGGGCTGGCCGGTTTAATGTAATATCGGGATAAAAGATAAAAGTTACCTTCCCAGAGCTAGCCAGCCCGAGAATAAACCGGGCCAGCCCGGCTCATGTGATCAGGCCCTTGCTGTGAAATGTATTGTCAAGTAGTTTGCTCGTGAAAGCTTTGAAATTTTGTCGCTTTCGTGGTTCGAGTATGGGAGAAAACGACTCAATCTATACTAATTAACCCAAGGGTTTTAAAAATAATTGCCACGAACGCAGTTTGC
>NC_133212.1:16484457-16506957 GCF_958299795.1 Porites lutea
CAAATGATATCATTGGATTACTACTATCCTTGAAGCGCGACCACTTCTGCGCGTAGTTTCACATTTCAACCTGTCAGTTTTGGCCAATGAAACGTTGTCGGTTAGTCTCTGTCGTGCAATTGACAACGTTTTTGGCGCCGTACGAACATGTTTTGAACACGTGCTGTCAGGTTTTCAGGTCTTTCGTGGGAGCTTATATTCTATTTGCAAACTCTGCATGTGTGATATGGTGATGCAAATTCAAGTTCAAATTGGAGATACTAGAAGAGTTTTCTTTATGACACCGCCTGGGAGTGTTGAGGATTTAAAAAAAACGACATTTTGCCTGAGATTCCGAAGACACGTTTTATGGATTTTGGTTTACTTTACGAAAACGATAAAGGAGAATAGGTAGTGTTGAATGCATTCGCACGGCATACATTCGCTTCGCTTCTCTTGTTTACTTGCTTGTTTACGTTAGCACGTATTGCGTGCCTATTGCACTTTTGCTTCAGAATAAGCCGTTTCCATTACTCTATTTGGGCGACGGCCAAATAATAAGCCAAATCCGTCAATTCCAACTATTTTCGACAGCTTTACCCTCACATTTCTGAAAAATCGCGTGGCTTTTAGGTAAGATAAAAAATACCGTAAGCTTAAGATTTATAAGTTCATCCTTTCCGAGCAAAAAATCGTCCTCTCAAAGGACATGTCCTTCTCGCAATGAATAGTCTGTACGATGAAAAAAGGGCAATAAGCTGTACCTATGGTTCAGAGGAAAAACATTCACGCTGTGTGCTGCGAGGACAACTATATTTAATAGTTTGTTTCACTCAGTTTACTTTATTAATTTTTTCAATTCGTTTGGCTTCTATTGCCGATTTGCTTGTTTGCGTTATCAGTGGGACGCATGTAACGAGGATAAATGCTAGGTCGTGACACATCGGCCGGCAGACACTGACAATGATAACGACAATTAATAAGAAGTGATAATGTCAATAACAATAACCAGCCCCCCCCAACCCCCCCCCCCAAAAAAAAAAAAAAAAAAAAAGTATTTGCAGCGAACAACGAGGGCTATAGGAAACAGCGTTTGAGCAGAACCCCCGGTCACTGAGACTAAATGAATGCTGATTGATTTCAGAATCAGAACAGATTTTATGTTCTTAATCTCATTTCCTGCCCCCCTGTCAATTTGTCAATTTTGTATAGTCTCGTCATAATCTGTAACGATCACCTTAGATCACTTTTGAAAATGTATGGTGACTAGCATACGAAACATGAAATTCATATAGAAATGCGAAAGCTCACAATGTTTATCACCGCTGTTCGTGGTTTATTTTTGACAAAACAATACGTATTCCCAGGCTTCTCTGACAGAAATAAAAGAAACATACGGGATTTATTAATTAAGACCTATTCAATCTGAGTAATTCAAGATAAATTTTTAAACTTAAAATCTCACTATTCAACATTCGTTATTACAATATTCTGCATTGTTTGCTTTGAGGCAGTCAGTCCTAGGCACTTTTGGACTTGATGACGTTTTAAACAATTATCGATTAAAATGTGCGAACGTCTCAGAAATAAGACTTCCATTTAAATTACAACCTCTTAGAATAACTTTAGTGAAATTCGCATATGCAGGCGGCCGACGCCCTAAGATTCTGTCTCTCTGTCCATTATTCTCTCTTTGTCGAAAATTGTGTTTATGCTAACTAGCTGCCTCTATTTATTAGACAAGTTCCAGATTATTATGTCGTGGACAGCTGTTAGTAGTAACCATTGTTAGTTTGTAGTATACAAATTTTGGCCCATACTGACAAAAACCACTAATTGTGGTTACGCCAGACCTTGTTTTATGTATGAACACAGACGTACTCAACCTTCGTTTTTTTTTTTGTCTATCGCTTGCGTTAACAAGGCCACGCATAGTAAATGAACTGATACTTTTTTTATAATGTCGAGATTTGATTCTAAAACATGATTTCATAAACTTCTAGATTAGTGATCTCAAAATCGTTTGAGCCTGTGAAGTACTTATTTTTGTCTACAGATTCGGGACGGCGGAAGCCATAACCAAGATCAAGATAACCTTTCTCATCATTAAACCAGATCTGTAGATCATAATAGTTCTCGGTGCCAAAGCTCGGTCCCTTATCACTGGAACATCGTATTCCACCATTTGGTTCTGAATCGAGCTTTGCCGCTTGGTTTCCAGTAGGATTCACCAGTGTGAATAAGAAGGACCCAGTGTCACCAGTGAAAGTTTGAGAAGAGGCTAAAAATAAATAGATAGATAAACAGTAATTAAAATAATTAAAATAAATAAATAATGGGACTTTTGTTGAAAGTGACTGGCGTTTTGACAACAGCTGACAACTAAACCACGTATTCCATAAACTATAAATCATAAATTTAAAGTAAAACTATTACTTACGTGAAGACCATGACTTTGAGGTATAGCCTCCGAATATGGAACTTCCACTTTGTATCACTACAAGGGTGGGTCCTTTGTTATCACAGCACTGGTGAAAGCCTGCACCAGTTTTTCCGTCTGTGGTGGCTCGGAATAGTAAGGTACAAGAAGCCCCAGGCGGCAACCATGACATAATAGTGGAAGATTGACTTTCTTCCTTTATTATACTGGATAAGATGATTAGGTTGCCTTTCAGTTGAGTGATTATCCCTTGAATCTGATAAAAGTTGGCCTCATCAAGAAGCTCTTCCTTAAGAGTTTTGTTGTCTGGGCAACGAAGCTCACCATGGCGAAGGTAGTTCAATATGTACCTAAGTGTATAATTTTAGTTAAAGAATATAGATCACAATGCTCGGCACTGTTTCGGAAAGATAGGCCAGCCGCAGAAGAACATTTTATTCCGATGTGATTACGTTACGGCTGTTTTGTTGTGTGTGTGAGTGAGTGTGTGTGTGTGTGTGTGTGTGTGTGTGTGTGTGTGTGTGTGTGTGTGTGTGTGTGTGTATGTGTGTGTGTGTGTGTGTGTGTGTGTGTGTGTGTGTGTGTGTGTGTGTGTGTGTGTGTGTGTGTGTGTGTGTGTGTGTGTGTGTGTGTGAAGGGCACATGGTTATTTTTATTGCCGTTGTTTTTCCTTGTCAAGATTAAGGAAATCTGGAGAACAAAATATTTGAGGCGGTGGATTTCACCGTACCACATTCTCCTATCCTACCTTGTGCGTCCGACAGATGACAGCCAGTTCGTAATGCCCCATTATGCGTGACGCATATTTTTATGAACTTCTAGTAATCATAGACTAGTGAGTGCGTTCGAGTCTTCTTCGTTTTACCGTCAAGGTCAAGCATTTAAGAGCGACGGTTAGGAAAAATCGACCAAAATCTTAATTTCGTGGCAAGAGTGGAAAAATGAATTTCTTTCATTTTTTGTTCATAGATAGCTTTTAGGTGCCGCAGATAAGAAAGCTAATCTAGGTTGTTCCTGACAAAAGCCTTTTATTTGTGAGAAAAATTATTTGAAATTATCATCATTTGTGACAAAAATTATCATCATTTTCGATGTCGGAGTCTCAGACTGCCGTTTTAATTTTTATCCTGAAATTCGCTAACATCAACTTTCCTCGCGTTCGCAAACGAAGCCACATGGAGAAATTTGGAAACTTTCCATGAACAAAAAAATTCTTTAGGTTACTTTCAGGGCAATAGCGAAGCTCGTCGTACTGAAATAACTCAAAAATAAGGGATAGGTTTTCAGGCTAACAGAAAGTTAAGTTCGTTACTCATTTTCGACGGCAATATCAAGAGCCATGGTGGTCCCATTAAAACATACCTGGGACTTGGCTTGGGTTATTGAAGGAAATCTTTGTAAGACAACATCGAACTTCAGGAATTTTCATGTTACGCCGGCGGTAATTGTGTAAACACTTCCAATTTCGAAATGCACAAAAGTAGATATTTACAGCCTAAAGGCTCGTTTTTCGTACTTCTTGTAGATTTTCTCTTTGCAAAGTTGCTTTTATCAATCAAAGAGTGGGGTAAAAAGGTGAAACTGGGTCAATTTTAGCCAATTTTAGCCACTCTACCAGCCGACGACTCTGCGTGACAATCTGTTTCGTGACTGCACGTGACATAACGTATGTTTGAAGAGGCGGAGCCGTCAAAATGACAGTCACGGAATCACGGTAGTAACGCAACGCAATTCTTGAAAGAGTAACATTTTCGATGCCGACAGTAATTTGAAGAAGAAAAAATCAAACGCGCCACTATTCTGGTACTCAATTTTTATCGAAAAATAACAATGGCAACTCAATTCGCTAAGGATGACGGAACAGGAAGGTATTTCGCCTTGTTAATTTATGAAACGAGGAAACTTAAAAGCCGTTAAATAAGTTGTTTTGGTCACGCTTTACTTTTACCGGACTTCGATGCTTTCGTTTGGAGGCTGCCTTCAGGAACCCAAGCCAATGCTCAGGTACGCTTTAGATGAATGTCTAAATGTGTGAATAAACGAGGACTGGGAAAATTTGGAGCTACATGAAGCATGCATGATGTCGCAGAAAACAACTACAATTAAAATTAAAGTTTTTGTCACTGTAAAAACTTGTTCTTCGTTTTTGAATTATGTCAGTTCACAAGTCTTGATATTACTTTCAAAGTATCTTCTAGTGAAAGAAGAAGAGTTTTTCTATTGATGACAAGTGTCCAAATTTCTCCTTGCAGCTTTATTTGCGAACGCGAGGAGAGTTCATGATGTTCGCAAATTTCGGGTTGAAAATACGGCCAGTTTGAGACTCCGAACACGAAAACTGATATTCTTATTTTTCTCGAAAATAAAAGGCTTTTTGCGAGAACAACTTACATCAGATTACTTATCTACCTAAATTAAAAGCTATTTTTGGACAAAAAATGAAGGAAATAGATTTTTCAACTCTTGCCACTCGATGGTCGATATTTCCTGACCGTCGCTCCTGGGGTAAATGTCACTAAAATATTTGTTTTTACTTACGATTCTTTCTATGCTCTTATTCTATTTTAATCACCCTAAGATTCCCCATATTAGGATTTGCGTTAGGCCAAAATCTAAAGAAAGTGTGTAATGCACATTACCATTTCCCTTGTACGCCTGATCGAGAGTGAAGTTCTACTGCGGCGTGCGTCATTATAGCTTGTGTGACACTTACCGGAAGAGTTTACCATCGCGGTCAATAAAGTATGCCCCATCGTCGCCGTCTGGTTTTAGCTCATGCCTTCCAGAAAACATCGCACACAGCATAGAATCTGGATCTTTCCTCAGGGTGTCTAGTGTGGTTTTATATATTTTTCCACCGACGTTCAACTTAACCGTGCTTCCAAAGTGGACTTCATCTAGGGTTTTTGTCAACTTTTCAAAGGCTGACTTCTCTTCCTTAAGATTGTCGAGATCCTGCTTAACCAGCTCACGCGCTTCATTCATGAGCTTGTGTGCCTCGGCAACTTTAGCGCAAGCTAATTCAAATAAGGCCAGTTTCTCTTTGGCAGCCATTTTCGCTCAGCACCTTCGCCGCGAAAGTGAAAATGAGACCACGTTCCTCGTCGTCAGCAGATTTCATGTTTTCAGGTAGGTACTTTAAGTAGGGTGTGCTTTGTTTTTAGTCTAATCACCGATCGTGACGCAATGTAAAAGACTGAAAAAGGCCCTCTCCTTGAGATAGTAGGAGAGTGGTTTTCTCAACATCGTTGAGGTCGCTGAACCATCGTATATCTATTTTTTTACTGATCATAACAATCACTAAAATCATGAAACCAGATGAGAATTAAGCACAATTGCCTTACTCCGTCTCACTCTCGTTTTGCTCAGTTTTTCATCGTGCGTTGTATGGTTTACGAAGTTGCGATGATACAAAACGCTCCAAAAAATATGTTGTTAAAATTGTAACATTATTTTGACCTCACACACACAGTCCAAAATTTGGAGTCTCTCGGATTATTATGTCAGACTTTTATAGCGCTTATATCTCGGCCGTTTTAGAGGCGATTTACATAAAATTTTACAGAGACATTAGGGTCGTTTATACGAGAGAAAATATGCCGCGGCTTACTCTGGCCGCGGCTTGCATTAGACGCGAACACCAAACTTTGTTTGTCTTTGTTTGTCTTTGGTGTTGAACACCCCGTATAAATGGTACAAAATCTACTTTCACGGCATAATAAACCCACGGCTAGCTGAAGGCGCGGCTTATCCTAGCCGAGGAGTTTTGGGCTGGGCTTATCCAACCCTCGGCTTACCTTTAGTTACCTTTGACGTGAAAGGGTTGGTATAAATGCATTCAAACGTTGTCCACGGCTTGCTGAACCCGAGAACGATTGCTTCGCGTGCTTTGCTTTCAATTATATTCCAGACCTTCACAGTCGAGAGACGCGTGCTTCAGTGGTGGGAAAATGACCTGCTGCACGAGAAAGCCGGAATTTCTTCTAAACTCCACCTCATCAGCTCTCATCCATCGCTGGAATATCTCTTACAAACCACTCACTCGCTCGATTGATCGCTGACAAACTTTTCGTCGAGGTTTTTGGCAGAAGTTTCGGAACAGCCCAGCATTTATCTTTACCGAAATGTTCATTTGAAACGAAAAAGACAGGATAAAATGTGGTAATTTTCCTGACCAAAGCCAATCGTTTCGCTTTTTTGCTCGCTCCAGCCATTGCTGCAAATTATACGAGTCAGCTAAACAAACTACGTCATCATTGGACCGGTCTGGCAGCGTACTAAGCGGTGAACCATTTATACGAGTAGTTCGCGTCTTATTTAAGCCGTACTCGTGTAAATCAGATAAATGGCTCCCTTCGCGTCTTAAGTAAGCCGCGGTTTATTTTAAACGGCCCTTTTGTGAAATGATGGAAGCTTAGGAAGATTTTTTTTCTATTTGATAGATCGCACTATACAGCGGTGCTTTAAGCCATAGTTGTACCAAATTGGGAAATCGTGATTTTGTGTCCAAGTTTGCGGAAAGAATAGAAGACAGCACTCTGTGATTTTATTAATGAATGATAGGTCAAAACCTTCAGTGTGTCATGTATTGAGTAGATTTTGCAATTTAAAGTTTACCAGCAAGATATAATCGTTTAAAGGAGCAAAATCTGTCTTTAAAAAAAATAATAAAATAAAAAAAGAGTGATTTTACTTAAACCGTGAAACAGATACTAACAAATAGACTAGCGCAAAAAAGCGAGAGCCACTAAACAAAAGAAGTCAATTAAGAATTAATGCATAATAGTGCGTAGTATTATACTACCTATTTCGCGGTCCAAAGGTTCTAACGCCTTATATCTTTTTATGAAAGCGCTCTTTTAGAATTCCGCTCAATACAAAACACACGACAGTCTAGCAAGTTTACAGCTGCAGTGACAGCTCATGAAGTTTGTATCTGCGCTGAATTCCTGAAAAAAATCTATAAAATAAGCTATTATTGAGTTTACTCTAAACCTCAACTTAATATAAACTTCTAAATCCGTGATCGCAAAAATAAACCTTCTTGAATTGAAATTTCATTAAGAAAGGCCTTCAAATTTGTTCGAAAATGTGGGCTCCTGATCAGTGAAAGGTAAATAATTAAAGGAAAAATAGTAATTCGCCGTTCGCAATGCAGTACTCTCCCCTGGATCCCATTCTATTCCATGGATTCTGGATTCCAGTCTTTTTCAGTGGAACTTGGATTCTAGATTTCATTCCTTAGTGGGATTTCGGAGTACTTGGATGAGCTCTATTCTGGATTCCAAAGCCCTGGATTCCGGATTCCACGAGCAAAATTTTACCTACAAGAAAAAATTTTCCAGACTCCGGAATCCGGATACCCCCTACATGGCGCGAAATACTAAACATTTTGTGACCTGTTCACGCATGTTTAATCAACCAGTGGGCAATTTACTTTAACGTGCCATTTTGTAATGCGATGGATCGGAGTAACTTCTGGTTAATGCATAGGGTCCAGAGGAGATGTGTTTGTCGTTAGAACATCAAAACCCGTCGAAAACCTCTGAAAAAATGGGTTATTTTGATCGCGTTACATTTTCGTTACACATTCTATATACCGCAAACCAAGAGACTATCAGGGAGGGGGTGGGATCGACATCTACACCTAAGTACGCCTTGGAAAGAAGAATTCTGATCTCTATGAAAGCATCTCATCAGGCTAAAATATTACAAATTGATCAACAACATACGTGATGTTCATGACTTTGATGTGTAGCCGCGGAAGATGTATACTCCACTTTGTATCACTATCAGGGTATGCCCTTTGTTGTCACCGTAACGGTGAAAAGCCGCGGCAGTGTTTCCGTCACTGCTGGCTCCAAAAATCAAGGTACAGGAAGCACTAGAAGGCAACCACGACATGACAGTGGATGCTTGACTGATTTCCATCATTATTTTGGAGACGGTGGTTATAGGTTAATTTCTAGTTTAGAGATTATCCCTTGAATCTGATAAAAGTTGCCCTCATCAAGAAGCTCAATCCTAAGAGTTTTGTTGTTTGGGCAACGAAGCTCACGTTCAATATGTACTTAACAGTACAATATTAATAAAGGAACTTAATTGAAATTTAAAGTGGAAATGGCCGTGGAAAATACATCATTTAAAATTTCGCATTTTGTCAACAAAACATTGTAACATCAATTAATCACCAGCTTCTGGAGAGAAGGTGTTTTGTTCTGACTATGAAGAATGTGTATCGTTTCCCTTAATTACGCCTAAGCGAGAGTGAAAATTCCTCTTGCATATTCCTGTCGGTACGAAGGATATGCACATACACACTTACCGGAAGAGTTTACCATCGCGGTCGATGAAACGTGCCCCACCTTCTCCGTCTGGTTTTGGCTCGTGTCTTCCTGAAAACATCGCAAAGAGCATAGTGTCCGGATCTTTCCCGAGGGTTTCCAGTGTAGTTGTATATACGTGTATCTTTCCACCGACGTTCAATTTAACCGGGCTTCCGAAGTGGATCTCCTCTAGGGTTTTCGTCAACTTTACAAAGGCCGACTTTTCGCCTTTAAGATTATCGAGATCCTGCTTAACCAGCTCACGTGCTTCATTCATAAGCTTCTGTAAAGTTTTAAAAAGCTGAAACCTTTTTATCTAGACAATCAATCCCAGCATTGTCCACTTTCATCAGGTAAATTTGAACAAGTTCCAATGATTATTGTAATATTCTTGCTGCATACATGCTAGTGGAAAGATGCATTGCGGCCCTTGCTTAGAATTGCTTGGATTTTGCCGGCTTCTTGGCCAGTTCAACGGAGTTTAGTGGAAGCAAAAGTGGACTTAAAAGTTTCGCCCCTCCCACCTCCCCTGTTGGCGGTTGACGTCGCATACCCCTATTATTCGGCATGCCTATTGTCCTGGCAATCGCGGTTTCCTCCCAAAAGTTAGTTCCTCGTCTGGGGGGCAATGGATACGCATTGCAAATAAATATTAATTATGCTAATCATACACCAAACGTAATAAATTAGACTGATACTTGCAATTAGAAATTGATTCTGTTTGACCAGCTCAGTGTGCAGAAAAGGGTGCTATGACTAGAAAGGAAAGGCTTCTAAGTGTGTTGTTAAATTATTTCCATCAGCACCGCCAAAAGTTCAGTTTTCATCATGAAGATGTGCGCACCTAACTCGTTGCCAACTTCTTGATAGATTATTGCTTGGCTTCGCCTGTGAACAGACGTCTCCCCTCCCTCAGGAAAAAATCGGGAGAAGAGACTTCCGTACACAGGTCTCTTCTCCCGTTTTTTTTCCGGAGGGAGGGGAGACGTCTGTACACAGGCTATGCTTGGCTTTTAGATAATTTATTAAATAGTCCTTCTAGAGGTGGCGCAGTATCTTTAGTAGACTGAGCATCAGGATGTTTGCTATGAAGTACCCTTCTCGTAGGATTCTATAAGTTGATTGGTTAACTGGAAGAAACAAAAGAAGAACGAAATTATAATGATTATAATGATCATAATATTCTCCTCGTCTTTCGTCATTATTTTGGTCTGAACATTTACAAAGGTACAGTGAAACCTGCATGAATAACTCGGACACCAAGGTGCCCTTCGCTAGTGTCTGCTTCATAGCGGTGTCCGATAACTGAAGGTTTAAAAGAAAAATTGAGAGCTTACTAACGCTTGTTTCAATGTTATACAGGGCACCCACCAGGAGCCCCTGTGATAATAAGTTTCGCTACTTTTCATTTTCAATGGTAACATAACGCAAAAGAAATATAGAGTGGTTTTCGTTTGAGTGTCGTAAAACCAAAACCAAAGTAATTACTCTGGCCAATCACATAGGACACAGACAATACATTGAACCAATCAAAACTCGAAGTAATTACATGTGGCTGACGCAAAGCGCGGGAAAATGCATGCGAGCGCGTCACAATTGGCTTTGTTTTTACTTCTGATTGGAAGAAAAGGTGGCGCGAATCTTTTAAGCCAATCGCATCGTGTAGAAAGTGCAAAACCAATTACTTTTCGACACTCAAATGAAAACCGCTCTAACAGAAACACCTACACTTTCAAATTTTCTGGTAAATTCAGCGGTGAGTTCATCTTCTGTCATTCCGCGAGGAACCAGCGAGCTGAGAGAAGAGGACGGGTTTGTGTTAAGATACTTGTCTAATTTTTCTCTGGGGAGATAATCTTGCCTTGCTTTCACCTATATTGGAGAAATAAGAGAAAGGAAATCAGCTTTCATCTTATTTTCAACATAGCAGTTCCTTATTTTATCAGTGTATATTACAAATGTAAAAACGCCGGGATAATACGAATTTCCAAACATGATCAGGACACCTTAAAAGCTTGTGCGTTGCTAAGTGAAATAACAGTGTTGCAGTGAATGAGTCTACCTTTGTTCGCTAAAGAGGGGCAACGCGTCCTTGATAGTTTTAGTCCAACGACAATTTGTTTGTCCAACCAAAATGTTATCTTAGCCGAAAATGGCCTTCAATAAAAGAAAGATAATTTCCGGCACTACAGAGAATTAGAGGAGCTATACTGTTGTATAAATCTCATTATAATCAATTGGAGGGAATTAAGCATTTTCTTACCCTGAACAGCACAATTCCGCTCGGTGGACCGGCGCCACACTCTGCGAACGTCGTAACAGCTGTACTATTGGGTATAGCTTAGATCGTTATTTAGAGTTGTTTCAACTACGCCAATAATAATAATGATGATGATAATAATAATGGAAACTTTATTTGTGTTTTTGATGATGACGATGATGATGATGATGATGATGATGATGATGATGATTATGATGATGATAATGATGACGATGATGATAAGCTCTAACCATATCCTACCTTTGGCGCAGGAAGTTCTTCCATTCTCCTTGCGTCTGCCAATCGTACAAAAATAGAACTTCCCTCTAGGTATTTGATCTTCAGAAATTAACATGGAGAGAAAGTTTATGGGTAGAGGGCGAAAATGGCGAAATGTTACACTTTTCCTGGAATGTCCAATATCTAATAATCTCTGAGCAATATATATAGGACATAAATTTCAGTGTTATGCAATGACAGGACATAAAAGCGCCATGAGAATAAAATCCTACCATTTTCCTTCGCCGAAAGCTTGAGAGGACGTTGACACAGCTATCGGTTCGAAGAGAATTAACCACAACCTGAAATTGAAATACAACGAAAGAAGTGCTGCATGAGCTAGAAGATTTTAATCGACGAAGATGCTTCAGGAATGACCATGACCTAAGAATGATTAAAATAATTTCGAATAAATCAACAAACCCTACCTCGGGTGGGTCACCAGCGTAGAGAGGAAGCTGATAAGAGCCACCCATAACGTATCCTTCGTTAAAAACTTGAACTGCACTCCAAGCCTATAACGTTATAACAATAATAAAAAGGTCTGTTGGTGCACGTACTTTGTTATAACCCTGTTATAGATGCTTAAATCGCTTTGTAACTCGAGTCAATAAAAAACACGAAGCTTTTGCTAAAACTGTTTAATCGACGAGGCGCGTGTACGACAAGCGGTAAACGTCAATTGTACCACGTGACCACCTTCTTTTTTTACTTGTCATTAACTTAGTCTAGTGACTACACAAAATTGAGTCGTCTTACGCCACCTGCGTCCACAAGGTTTATTTTGTTTCATTTGCTTATTTCACAGCTCGAAACATTATTGACTGCAATCTGAAGTTTGTTATTTGCCGCAATCTCTCTCTGAATCATTCAAAACAAGCAATTCCCGTATGCTCAGTAACCAACTGCAACTAGCTTGTAGTCGAGGCTAATACAGAGGACTTTTATTAAGAAGATTTGCACGTGAAAAGATTCCCCGTATTAAATCCGACTGTAAATTAGTCCCCGCGTTCATAACTGAGAATACACGTAGTAGGAGAAAAGTTCTTCAAAGCTAAGGCTATTACTCTCACCCAGTTAATTAACTAAGGTTTTTGAAAGGTTCTTAAAAAGTTTTTAGTGTTTAGAACTGAAACTGCTGTTGGTGTACGAAAGGGCAATCTGTACCTGGCCTTGTAAACTGAAAGTTGTTTTACTCTGACTCGAATCCACCACTAACTCATGTAAATGAATAATGATCACCATAAACCTATGATATATACGGCGTGGAAATACCTGAAACACAACACACAACAAAGACAACGCTATCAGAGCATTAAGCCTAATGTACATCGGTGTAAGAAACCGGTAAAACAAACGAAATGTCAACTTGGTCATGTGTCATGTACTTCACCGTGTCCGTCTCGAGCTGATTTAAAGCGTTATTTTGCAAGATAATTAACAAGAGAGACGTATGAGTACTCAATATCCTCTGTCCCTTACATTTAGACTGGATTAGCTGTCTTCATTTCTGGGAAATACGTGTATGTATTGTTGTTACTGCTTGTGCAAAGTGGGGGAAAGGGATGTTGTAATTCCAGAGGTCTGGCTCACCCTTGCAAATGCGATGAAGATAAAACAAGCGATACATAATGTATTTTTGCTATTCAAACTTTAGAACTACAGCTACCTTCAGTTAGAAACTCAAAGTAATTTGACGTGCTTACTTTAGATCCTTCGCGCCAGACAGGTGAAGCCACACTACTTGAGAACAGCGGTCGTGTTACAAAGTTTAACGGATCCTCCCTGGCACCCTGTAAAATACAACAAGAAAGAAAGGAAATAACAACATAATTGGGACAATTGAATTTTGCTACAAATTACCAGGGTGATACAGGTCAATTTATGTACCCATAGTTTACTTCACTTGACGTCACGTGATATATTAACATGTCGAGAGCTCATTTGAATAACGTTGGCTGGCAGACTAAAAAAGAAGCAAGCAAACAACAAACAAAAGAAAGAAAACGACCGAAAAACTAAAATATAAATTAAAACTGGGCTGAACGACTGCACTTCTATCTAGGGGCCTGGAACAGGCAACTGTAAGAATAAGTTAAAAGAGGAAACATTTCGTGTACTCCTGTCAGATTATATTTACTCTCTTCGGACCAAACGCACAAAAATAGGAAAAGCACGGAGGAAACATGCGGGTTTTCTTAAGTTTTACTGGATTATAGGAGCACTAAGCACAGTTAGACATTAAGCTTACCTTGTAAAACGATCCAGGAGGTGAGAGGCAGTAAGTTGCCACGGTAAAATTGTTCCATGGTAAATTTTGCGCGGCGTCCACGGAGATCTGCAATTGGCAAAAAAAAGGAAGAGAGCGTTTTACTTGGAGACAGAAATAGAGACATCCTCACGACAAAGGATGTGCCTTTGTCGTGCTTTATTCCACAAACAAAGGGAGGACTCCACTATGATTATCAGTATTGTTTTGGTGCTAAATTCTATTGCTGACTAGTGATAAAAGAATCAAACATTACGCTGAGGTGTAAAAGGCGCATAAAAAGCAAAAAAAAAGGAAAAAATCTCACCTTTAATCCATGTATCACGTGGTACAGTGCCACGTAACTAAGGTCCAGGTCTCCAGGTAGAGTATCGATGTTTCGAGTAAGACGAGTCTAAAAATACAGAGGAAGAATAATGATTATAATAACGAGAAGAAATATTCCGAGGGACAAGGGAAGTATACAAGAGGCACATACCGACGGTAAATGAAAAGAAAAACGGATAAGTTTTTGGTATAGCCATTTATTGCGTGTCTACCAATCCCGTTACCATAACGATGATGATGATGATGATGATGATGATGATGATGACGATGATGATAATAATGATAATGAATAAATGAATAGAGAAGGGTTACCTTGATCCAACTTTCTATCAACCTGTCTTTCTTAAGCTTTTGTTCCTGTCCGTCACCAATAAATTTAATTGCGTCCCGAGTTCTAATGATATTTCTCTTGACCATACCATGGAATATCTGGCTCTCTCCCAGCGTGGGTTCACAAGAAAGAGAGTAATATTCACCTACAAAAATAAGATAAAAAGTAAAGTAACACTAAGAAAAGGATCCATGTCACGTATATCATATTACCGAGTGTAATCTTCTAATGAATGAATCCGCCTGGTAGTCATTGATTTTGGCAATTTTTCCACAAAGAGATAAAGCCTAAGGTAAGACGAAATTGAACTGTCCAGTTTATAAATAATAAAATATTACATTACCTTATTTCAACTAATTCACGAATCAATGGTATTGCTTAATCGGAATCATTTAACGTAAATTCTTTACAGATTTAACGACCAATGAAAGCTCTAACTTTAAATCTCGTAAGGAATGAGCTGTTTTCAACTGAAAACTTAAGGTCATCCTTACCATCTGCGTAGCTCGGTTTGGGTTGAAATAGTCCTTCTGATTCCCATTCTGATTCATTGAATTCCGAAGCCTGTGGGAAAGGACGCAGTTGGTAAGTATTAAGAGAGGTAATGTTAATGAACAGGTTTTTACAGTTTAGCCGCCTAACCACAAGGGTCCACGCAGTGAAACGTGGTTGCGTGAAACCTCAAAACTTTTTGGGCCAGTTATTTAAACAGAGTTTAGCAAGTGCTTAACAAAACCGCGTTCTACGTCATTTTCAGCTTGCAAAACGCTTTCATGTAAACACCATTTATCGTGAACAGTTTTATGAAGGCATATAGCGTACACTAGAAAAGCATTTACCTTCTTAAAATAACCCACCACGAAAGAGATCTGAAGGTCCTGAGATTGCTAAACCGCGTTCTAAGTTAGACTTCGTTTAAATAACCGACCCTTTAAGTTTGGCAAGAATTGGAAGAACACAAAGATAAAAACGATAAAGAAAAAAGATGCACCACGTTGCAGACAACATTTAAGTTCGGCAAGGACCTAAAAACGAAACGAAACAAACAAACAAAATGCAATAAGTTGCACATAACGCACACAGGACTTACACTTATCAAGCAAAGCTGAATCGTGCAGCGCATCACCACAGGAGTGCACATGAGGTATTTGTGATATAAAACATGAGGAAGCGGTGTTATTTAAGCACAGACTATGGCCACTCACCTCTTTGGGTCTTCCATTCGGGTGACATGTAGCCTGGACAATCCTTATAAGTAAACTTGCACAAGGCACGGGACTTTAAGAGATAAAACAAAGAACAATCGATCTTTCCATTATTTTATGCATACAAGCACTTGGTGCACGCCCAAATAGAGGACATTAGAGTGATTTAGCAACAGAACGGGAATGTCAGTTGAGGACGGGAAAGCGCGGGGAAAGGACTGAACGAGACTTCCGGTCCTCAATTTGTAGCTTTGCGATTGGTTAAGCCGATGTTTCTTTTTTTCTTTACGCGCACCGTTGACACTGCCATAACGTTGTCTTTGCTAAATCTGCCTATTAACTTCCAATCATAGGGCATCTATTTCTAGCTCGTTCCTAGCAGGCCTGTAGGAGGTAGCGTGACCAAGTGGTCAGCGCGTGAGATTCACAAGAGGCCCTTTGCAGCTACCTAGGGACCACTTTTCGTGTCAGTCTCCACCCGAACTGGTTTTTAGTTAATTTTCTAATGCTCTCAATTTTTCTATTTTCTATATTTTTTAATGACTTTTTTATTTATTTATTTTTTTTTTGTTGCATAAAGCGGGTCACATGCAGTGGTCATACTTACGAAAGGCTCTGAGTAAGGCTTTCGTGTAATGGTTGAGTAAGATCCGGGCTACCACTGTATAAGCGTATTTGGTGAGCGCCCTCGTTAAGGGCAACCTACAAATGAAGACGGTTTCATTAAATCAAACTAACAATTAACAGTTATTGAATAATTTAGGAGATAAGGGGTTGTTCAGTACTGCAAATACTCTCCAAATAGAATATGTCGTACGTCGAGATGTCTTCTTGCTGTTCTTCCAGCTATGCTTTTAGCCAATAGTTCGCCTATTTCTTCCTCGTGAAACGAGTGAAATGTTACGCCATTTTGTACTAACTACCAACTACCAATACAAACAACTCAACCTCGTCCTCAGGTCTCCTCGGTTATGCTGCACAGTTGACGTTATTCTTCTCATATCGCAAAATTCTTCCAAATTTGGTCGACATTAGCTGGTTATGATGAATTATGCGTGGGATTTGCCCAATCAGAAACGGAAAAATATCTTGAATGAATAATACGGCTGAATATTAGACGGATTTTATT
Organism: Porites lutea; assembly: GCF_958299795.1. NCBI lineage: Eukaryota > Metazoa > Cnidaria > Anthozoa > Scleractinia > Poritidae > Porites > Porites lutea. Next base: position 16,501,003 of record NC_133212.1, read on the forward strand.
TAACCCTTAAAATGGCTAATAGGTTAATATGCAATAACTACAATTAAATTTCATTGATTGTTTTATTTACTTGTAACGATTTGGTAATAAATGGAAGATAGTGTTTCTCACGGGGTATGCAAATTCACTCATGTAAATAATTTTGCAGATCAAGAAGGGTGTTTAATCCGCAGAGACCGAAGGTGGGAAACACCCGCCGAGTCAGTATTTTTGCGCATTCTTGCGATCATTTTTAGTGAGTAAATCAGCTTTTTCCGCTTCGAATTTATGTAAAATCTTTCACCCTATTCTGAAGTTTTGCATGGCCATTCTGCTGTTTCGAGTTGCGTCAATCGTGGATAATTTTGCTATTATTTCATCACTGACGTCAATAGCTGACGTCAAAAATGGAACAATGGGGAAAAAAAATATTGCAAATTTGGACAGCCGTAGCTGGCTTTGAAGACTTGGCCTGACTTGTAAGTGATAATTGACCACTCCAGAAATACCATAACATACCATAATGCTCTTTGTTTGTCACTCCAAAATTTTGCATAAGCATTGTCTTCAGTTTCTCTTGGGGCCATTTTAACTCCCACGAGAAACTGAAGACAATGCTTATGCAAAATTTTGGGGTGATAAGTAAAGAGCATTGTGGTATGTTATGGTATTTTCTGGAGTGGTCAATTCCCCTAAACAATACTACCCAAAAAGACAGATGAAAATCAAGACCAACCTTCATTTCGGACTTGCTAACAGGTGGTTGAATAGTTGTTCCCACTTCAATAAAGATAGGAAGAAATCCATAACCAACACAGCACAGATTCTTGGAAACTTTATCAACGGTATAAAGTTTCAACATAAGAATGCACGAAGGAGGGAAAACTGGATCTCGGTATTCTATTCTTGCGTTGTATTCTGGGTTATAGATGTCGGAGTCGAGTTCAGCTTGCACGTCTATGTCACTACCGATCCTGCAAATTAATTAAAACAAAATAATTGTTTTGAAAAACTGAATGTTGGTGTTTATTGTCGGCGCCATTTTCAAGCATGATTTTACTTTGGGGGGAAGCGTTCTCAATGAAAAGAAGCTCAATGTTTCTTGAGAAAATGAAAAGACGCTTACATTAACGAGCTGCTTTAATACATCTTTGCCCACGTTTACAATATGAGGTAAATGAAATCCCACCAATTAAAAATATGTATTAATATATAAAGTAATATAAAATAAATAATAAATTAATCAATAAAAATAACTTTTTAGAACTTTGACCGCGGTGGACGCCATGTGTGGGTTGAGTTTGTTGTGTGTCCCCTTTCTTGCTCCGAGAGGTTCTTCTCGCTGTACACCGATTTTTACCTCTCGTCAAAGACCAAAATTTACAGATTCCAATTTGATTTGCAATGGGTTACCACAACGTAATTATTTCTTAATAGCCCATGTTACAGTTATAGGTGGAAAAGAAGCTGGAGTTGACCTTGTTTTGATACAACCCTTCCTGCTTTATTATGTAAATAATGTTCTTATGCAAACAGTATTTTTTTAAGCAAAATTTACATTTGAAAAATAAAAGGGGGTGGTGGGGGGGTTGTATCAAAAGAAGGTCTTCATAAGCCTAAAATCACTCAAAGGCTAGGACACTAAGCACCACAACTCTAAAATGGCCTATTTATTCAATCACTTCTATACATCTATTTACAATCGACGTTCCCGTAACGGCCATTTAAAGTGCGAACATTCAGTGGTCGCTTATGAGATGAGGTGGCCGCTTACTGAAGAATTGAACCAAAGGGTCTTTCCTAATATAACTCCTGACACATACTTTTTAAAGGAGAATTTACTGCATGTGCTAGTGCACATAGCGAAAATAAAGATCACACCGCCCGTCAAGTAATCGGTCGGAAAATTTCAAAACTGTTTCCCCCTAAAAGTGGTCGCCGTCGCTTAAATGAGGTGGTCGCTTACGAGAGACGGTCGCAGGCGGAGGTTCGACTGAATTTATACATACCTCGTATAATTCTTGTCCAGTACTCTTCCAGCCACCTGTGAAAGAAAGACAATATCATATTGAGATGATCTCAAACTTAAAACTAGCTAAAGCAAACAGCCGTTAACGGCATTTTCAGGCTCAGCAGAATTTTCACTTAGAAGCTCTCGACATGCCACTTGTTACTTACCTTCGACACAGTAACACTGTCTGGAAGGAATCGAGCCCCGTCTATATACAGGTCAATTCCATTTCCTTCTTCAAACTCATCTGTCAGAATAGAAGGTCGGCCATTCTTAATCCAAACATTCTGGAAAAGAAACAGGAGAAAAAGTCACAGGTCTCTCTAGCTTCAAAGCAATCCTGCTCTCTACTAAAAGCACAACTACCAGTATCTAGATGTTTCTAGCCAAACTATATACAATATAATGCACATCAGAAATGGTACTCTTCAGTGGAGGCGAGTGGGTAGTCAGTGCTTCATGTACACACTGTATGAAGCCGCCACTGTATACTTTGCAGGCAATGAGCAAAATTGGCAGATTATAATGCAGAGTAACTGCGCAGAGGTAGGAGGGAGAAGGCATAGGGCTGCGCGCCCCACAAAAGAAGCTTTATTGCAGGCAGAACAATAAGAGTAGGAACAGTAGTAAAAACGTAACAATAACCGCTGACATTTTTACCTCGGGAAGGTCATTTTCTTGCAGAAATTCCTCCGGTGAGCTTGGTCTGTCTGGAGGAAAATTGACGGACGTAAAAATACTTATTCGTAACGAAGCCTCTCCATATGGGGACCACTGCTCTGGAAAAGGGCCCTAGAAATAAAAAGAGAAATAAATGTAGGTCATTTCCGAACTCTTTTCTTGTGAAATAAGTTTTATTTGCATAAGAGAAAACAAAAATCATTTTCATACCAATGGCTTCGCACTTAGCCTCCCTTTGAAACAGAGGCTTAGAAAAACTCTGCAGTTAGAGGCCTTTTCCACACAGAGTGCTTCGATAAATACCGCCAGGGAAAAGAAATCAAAGGCAGCCAAAAAAGAACATAGTCGTGAACTTTGGAGCGAGAGCCGAGAGAGATTGGATTTACGTCAAGCAAAGCTAAGACGGTAACAAAAAATCGGGAGAGTTAAACGAGCTTAGTTGCGGCCTTATACCTCACCAAGGGTGAAGAGAATTAAATTGAATATACTAAAAATCTGCTTACCCGTAAGGGAATGTTAGGTACTTCTACAACGGGCGGAAAAAAGAGAGGAAGATTATGAGTTCCGACGTTAAGACGTGCTGAACCACCTCGGCTACCTAAAACAAAACACATAACAATGTCAGAAATGTAGGGACGAAAGGGCTTCGGCACAAAGGCCTAAGTTCAAAAAAGACACTTACAGTGTAGTTTTCAAGGTAAATGCCTTCTATTGAAGTAATCGCCGTTTGGATACATGATATTAAATCAAATGAAATCTGCAAACTTTATCTGGAGCAAACGGAAATCAGCGCCGTAGCTAGTATGAGGCCAACCGAGGCACTCGCCTCGGTAAAATTTTGACGAATTTCGCCGATCATTTTTATTTTACATAAGCGATCATCGGATATTTTTAACGCATCATGATATTACAAAGAATTCAGCAATTCAGTCAATATACTATGAAAAAATTACCATATCATCGATCTCAAGGGGCTACGTACGTTAACTCAAATTTTTTTTGAACAAATACTGATCAAAACCATTGGCGAGGTTAACGGTCACCCAGATTATGTAGCTTGTTTCTGATTATTGCTTTTTAAATTCCACTTAAATTAACTCGAAAAAAAGTTACCGAAAGGCCCAGAAAACGCTGCAAATCGCATTTCCGAGAGACTAAAGTTCAAAATTTCTCGGGGGGGGCATGCTCCCGAACCCCCCTAGCAACTCCCGCCTGCCTCGGTTGGCCGTTTGGTCTGGCTACGGCACTGGAAATGAACGATTTCGTTGTCTCCGCACAGTCAACATGATACATGTATATACCTTGTTTGTTTAGTTTTCTTTTGTTTTCAGCCAACCATAAAAAAGAAAAAACAAACAAAACAAACACTAACTGAAATACCTCCAGATTGACGACTTTGTCTAGATACATGTGAGCCCGCGGTCAATGCCAGAGGTACAGCAGTCCACGCAGCTAGTTTACTTTCATCCAAAATATTCCCCGTCTGTGCTGTGGAATTACCGGAAGCTGATGAATCGCCTGGCTGTATGTACACCCGGAAAACCACGATGGAATTTGCATCCCACGGGACGTTCTTAAACTGTGCCTGAGAATAAGGACGGAGCAAGTTTAACAGAAGATACCAGGAGCAATCATTGGTTATGAGAAGTGTTCGGCTAGATAAATTTCGGTAAAAGACGTTTTCTTTCGGGGTACGGTGTTTCTCCGTAAGAGTCCAAGCAACTAGCAATTAAGGCTGTCCATATTAAAGGGTTCTAACAAACTGCCGTGTGTTCAAAAACCGTCAATGCACAACCGTATGAATGCGTTTACTTGTTGAAACTAGACTATCCCGATTGATTGACATCTTTGTTTTGTCTGTTGTTGTTGTTGTTGTTTCTTTTTTCCACACTAGAGTTCCATTTCTTCCCTGCAGTAATTAAGAGTACTTGTTGTTGCTCAAATAATCTACTAATCCATTTTTTTTAACTTTTGTTTTGTTTTTGTTTGTTTGTTAGTTGCTTTTTTAAAGAGAATTTTGCAAAATTTTTGTTTTTCTCTTAGGCACAAATTATTCTTTCGCCCACCATCAATTACGAAGGTAAACATAAAAAATCAAAACAACAGAACTCAAAACATGTTTCAAATGCTTTAATTTGATTATTGAAGCTTTTGCTTTGCTTTGTTGTTGTTTTATTATTCTATCCGTAATTTGACCATAGAAAAAAAAAATCCATCAATCACGGACGTCTCTTCGAAATTTTTACAGTTCTTCTACAGGTGCATGTTAGCATCTGCGAAATTTTAATTTGCACCAAATTTTAGTTTTCGTTTCTTTAGCGTCAACCTAGGCGAAAATGGAAGCAAGAAAAAATGAAAGTGCAGGAGGAATTCAATTTCTAAAATAATAATAATAATAAATAACATTAAAAAATAATGATTCCAGAGTATTTCCTAAAGATCAAATATAGAAGATTTAGCAAAAATAAAGATTTGCTTGAATATAGTTTGTTCAGTTTGATCCACGTTCAATTGATTGAATGTTTATAAAAGTAAATTTGGCAAATTGTTTCTTTAATAGGCATAAGCTTATTGCTTATTTATGGTTGCCAGACGACAGAGGCGAAGTTATTAATTATATGACAAATCTGCTCTTCATTCCCACTTTAAATAAAAAAGGAGTGCAGTTTATAATAAATAATGACTGCACACTAATCAAAATAATGACATGCTTACCAAACACTAAAACCTTCAAAAAAAGGAAAAATCGATTTAATATTACAAAGGCCTTAGCAACTGAGCGAAAAGTTTCGCAAGTCATGTTCCACGATCAGAGAATGAAAACCGTAGTTTATAGGTTATAGCGATGAAATATTAAAGCTGACAAAGAGAATGAGAAGAAGAAAAAAAAGTATAGTCTCAATTGGCAATCTAGCGCAAAAGAAATACGCAACGAAAACAGTCATGTTTTGCAGTAAACGTTACAGCCGATTTCGTTCTTCAACGCACTCATTTTAAACGATGACAAAACAAAAAGAGAAAAAAAGAGTATTTTATTTTGCAGCTTAGTGCCTAGTGGATTTTAATTGAAGGCAATTGTTGTTAGTTCCTTCCCAGCCAATGACACGCTAAAAGCTTTCGGATAATCAAGCGATAAGCTGCCTTACAGAACAACAACATCACCCTGAGGGATATCTTTCCAAAAATGGTTAGAAATTATCCTTGTTTCCATAATATAGATAATTTAAAAGGGCTACCGCAAAAAAACGCTTGAGCCAATTAATTATTTAGGATGCGATTATGCG
>NC_133212.1:16511957-16541957 GCF_958299795.1 Porites lutea
TCTCTGTGCAGAAATTCAAGACGTGATTGGGTGTTTTAAATTAAACCGCGTTTCGCATCAAGACAAAACGTGTAGATCAAATTAATATTGAAAGTTTTGGGTTTTGAAGAATAAAAACATTTTGTAAATTGTATTTTTGCCGAAAGTTTGTTTGAATGGCAAATAATCGAGGGTAAGAAAGATTTTCAACAAAAAGTATTTGTTCGATGGCTGGGTTTCAGAAAACTCCTATTATGATTGTTTTGCCATAGCGTCGATAGCAAAGTGTTATCCGAAGACTCACGCGAATTCCCTCTGAAAAGGTTGGCGAGAATAACCAAAGAGCAAAAACAAACAAAGACAAGGAAAATGAACGCAGTAGCCTTGAAGAATCACTCCCAATGCAAGGGAATCCTGATTCCAGAAATATCCCGACATTTTTTCCTTGTGGAATCTGGAAAAGGGCTCAAGGAATCTAGAATCCCATTAACGATTGGAGTCCGGAATCCAAATTCCACTGACAAAAAATCCGGATTCCAGTACCTGGAATCCGAGTCCACGGCGTGGAATCCAGAATCCGAGACTGCCTTGGATTCCCTTGCGTGACGTGACAGATCGATCTTCAATTTACATGACAATAAGGCAAAGAATTACCACAAAAGAGTTGCTCATTATTATTATGTTGGTTGTTTCGTATGTTGAGGGGGGTTTTGAAAAGTTATCTGTCTACAAACAACCGTTCTGAAAATACGCAGACGTAAGAACTACGAACCGTTAGTAAACTAATTTACCTCTTGTAGTCCGAAGGAGTATATACCCTCAAGGAAGTCTTGCTTAGCAGCCTTCGTGATACAAATTACAGGTCTATCGTTATCCCCTTTGATCACCTGAGACACAACAATTAAATTGGGTCAGGGAATTTGTCGGCAGTCAAAGTGAAAAGTGAAAATAGACGGATGAACGAACGAATGGAGGATGGAATGTCTGGTGCATGGAGAAGTTACTCGAATACGAAAAAAAGAAAGGAAATAGGAAAGATGGATCTATCTCACCTGTTCACTGACTGCATGACTGAAAGACTGACTGAGTCATTGACTGACTGACTCATTGACTGACTGACTGACTGACTGACTCATTGACTGACGGCCTGACTGACTGACTGACTGACTGACTAACTCATCGACTGTCTGACTGACCGACTCATTGCCTGACTGGCTGACTGACTGACTGACTGATTGAGTCATTGATTGACTGACTCATTGACTGACTGGCTGATTCACTGACTCTTTGACTGACCGACTGACTGATTGTCAGAAACATTTAGTAACTTGCTTTATAATGGATTAATAGATTTGTTTACTGATTGATAAAAATAAGCATTACCACTTACCTGGCCCTGATCATGTTCATAGACAGTAATTTTTATCCTCGACTCTCCTCGGATCGCATTTACTAGTTTATCCACTTGAAAGCCAACAACTGAATCCTCAATCGGTGTCTTTGGAGCACTAAATCATTAACCCAAAAAGAAATAAAAATAATTTGCTCTCTTAAAATCTTATATGTATTGGTTCAATTTGGAACTTATTTGCACTTGTGTGTTTTTCAAAGTATCAAAATTACAAGAGCTTTTTATTTAGTTTAATAGGTTTGCCAATCCTTGGAGTTGTAACCGTAACAACGAGTAAACCTAGTGCTGCGGGCCCTAACAGTCCCTTAACCCCATCAAAGATAGACCATACCCCCACAGGGGTTTACGTCCCTAATCTGTTCGAGAAATGCCTTGGACGAGGCAAAGCCAACGGTTTAACATCGCTGCCAAATACAACACGATCATCTTAACAGAGACAAGATTTTAAATCACAGCTAGCTTGATCTTGCTCTGTGGTCCTGACAGGGTTCCGAACTCTCGACCTACCGCCCAGCAAACTAGCGTTCTTCCTAAGGAGCTAACCATACTATCTATGCAATATTTATCTTTAGAGATGTGCATGAAAATATCTTACACAAGGACACTCCTTGTAAAATAATTACGACGGAATCCATCAGGAAATTGAGTAATTTTAATTTTCAGTGGACAAAAATCTTGTACCAGAATAATTTAAAGAATATTGCATTCTTTTTTTACATCATTCAAGGACTAAAGATGTAATAAATCATCTGTAGTAACACCAAAGAAAATTTCTCATAAAAGTCAGAGAAAATAAATGTCAAATTTCACAAGAATTGTGATTATGCAGGTAAGATTCCAAAAATTTCATGTGTAAAATGTAATTTTGTGAAATTTGACATTCATTTTCTCGGGCTTCCATAAGAATTTTTTGGTGTTACTACAGATGATTTATTACATCTTTAGCCCTTGAAAAATGTAAGAAAGAATGCAATATTCTTCAAATTTTTCTGGTACAAGATTTTTGTCCACTGAACATCAAAATTACTTAATTTCCTGATGGATTCCATCTTAAGCTCAAAATGTGCCAGAAATACTGGGCCCTGTGATTTGCCCCACTCTGTGTCGTAACGTAATCTAACTGCGGCGAATAACGTCTGCAAAGCAGCGCCGTGAGCCCTTCTCTGGGTCCCCGACAGAGTCAATGTATGACCGAAAGTACGTCTCGAATTTCCCTTTAAACCTGATTGGAAAATTGACAATGGCTCCTTTAATAGGCCAATAATGAGGCATACTCAAATCCTGGTTGACAGGTGAGGGTCAAGAACAAGGATTTCGGCTCAGGCTCGCAGACGGAAAACCAGTCGGTGGCGCTGGCTACCAAGTCTCTGGAGGATATGCACTTGTCACTCACCTTTCAACCCGTTGAATAGCAGACACCGGGGTGTCGGGTGGAGGAGGCACTGACGGGGGTGGCGCAGGAGGAAAATCGACCTGTTGTGGAGAAGAGTGACGTATATGTGGTACCACGCGGATGTTTTCCTGAAATAGATTTTCAAAGTACGTCAACTTCCTCTATAGGGGACAATGTAGGGACCTTGAGTTAGTGTCCCCATTACCTAGAGTCCGTCATAGCGAGAGTTTATTTCAGTCAAACGTCTGCTATTTATTTTTGCCTGGGATTTAGCTGCTGTCCGTTATAGCGGGGCGTCGGCAAGGCGACAGTTGACTGTCTTTGCCAACGTTAGAGAAGTGCAAAGGACGAAAAAGATCAAAATGTTTCGGGTGACTTTGCAAATAGAAAACAAAATGCTAAGAAAGTTGTTTTGCATTGTAACGCATTGTAACTAATTGTATTGCTACTCCTTCCTCCGACCATCCGATCCTCGAGGAAGAGACGAAAAAACTGCTTCTTCTCTTTAAGGTGTGCTTACTTCTTTACCAATTTTGCCTGACCTTTACAACGCGAATGACCACTCACCAAGGCTGGATATTTGTACATGTAATGTTGTATGGGTTGTGCGTTTAGGGCATCCTGTGACGTGACGTCACGGCTATTCACAAGTCTGATATACAGCTCCGCTTGTCCAACCTGTGCATCGATCAAACAGTTACAAAAATATAAATAATAATAATAATAATAATAATAATAATAATAATAATAATAATAATAATAATAATAATAATACCTGTCAAGTTATCTAACATGAATGTACCGATGCTCCACTTGACCACTTCTCAGTTTTTTATACCAATATTTGCGAAAATTTCGACTAAAAGGTCATTAGATCGGTTGGAATTAACTGAGCCCGACAGGGCTTAAAAACGGCTGATTGGTCGAGAGGTTGTGACGTGAAAAAGCGATCTCGTAGTTACTGCGCATGCGGAAAGTTAAGAATGAATGATCTTGTTGTCAATATGGCGGACGATCGTTAGCCGATTGGGAGCTGTATTTCGGCGCATTTTTCAAATTTCTTACCATATCAGGACGTGTTGCTACAGTAGTTAAGATTTATCAGTTTGTATTAAATTCCTGATACACAAAACATAGTGTTTCGGCTACTTAATCAACAGATAAAAGAGCAACATGTTTTGATGCAAGTAAGCGTCAAAGGAATCAACCGTCAACAACATACAACTCAAGTGGTTTGCGACTTTTGGTCATTGCCTTTTTTGTATGGAGTGGCTTCTAGAAGAGCCGTTTTGTGTTGGAGAAGTCTTTTCCATGGATTGATGACGGCTCCTCAAGCTTGACATTTGATTTCGTACGTTTAAAGATGCGCGAAGCGGGAAATTTCTTTTTCTGGATCATATTAAACAGCCCTCGTCGAAATCTTCTGCATCATCATCTGCTTTCTGGTGTAATGAATTCCCCTCGTGATCATCTTTATCGTCGCCATCGTTATTGTCATCATCTTTGGCAAGGTATCTGGAAATAATTTTTTGTAAGGTTCTGGTTATGTTAAATGCATGTTTGTATCGAGGTTTGTGACAATGATCACGCGTGGCTTGCTTGCTGAAATTTTGTGAGCTTACTTGAAGTTGTACAAGTTATTGTTTTCTCTTTTACATGCTAAAAAACTCAAATGGTTCATGAATAGTAAGCATTATATAAAATTTATGTAGTAATTTCTTGTTTTCATTGTTACAACGATCAGTCCCGAGATCAGATAGTAAGGAAACACTGTTCACGTGATAACACGTTTCTTTTTACCTGCTTAATGACTGAGCCAGTTCTTTCATCCTTTGTACCAACAAATTAAAGGGTAACATGAGGGGCAGTTTACTCCTTCCGTCCAGAAATAACTGTGGTCTGGGGATTGTTGGTTTGTGTTATGCACAACTGAATTATGTTTTCGAAGTTGCTGTTGTGCACATAGGTTGGCATGTCACATTTTTAGGCTCATGACCAGGAAAAGCATAGCCAAGGGGAAAGCAATGCTGGTCTAAATTAGCATCAATAAATGGAAACTAGTAGCCTAGGGCTGAAAAAGTAATGAAAATTAAAAATATATCTGCAAGGCTTGGCCGGGTTATTGAGATAGAATCAATTTTCACTTCTTTGTTTACATGACGAGAAATTTCTTGAGAGACAGATGCAGAGACTGTAGATGATAATAATAATAATAATAATAATAATAATAATAATAATAATAATAATAATAATAATAATAATACCAGTATGAATATTATATCTTTTCAATACTTGATACTTTTTTCTTCCTTTGGAATTTTTTTTGCATTTTCACTCTTCTTCATCCACACGTCACTGAAGATGTTTATAAAAAATTCTGCTGCCGAAAATACCAGTGCAGGCAAATTTTTCCTTCCTCTCGCACTTGTGCACTGAGGTAGGAACCATTCAATAAACTCATTGTCATAGTTCTACCCCTGAGTGCATGGAATGTTGTTCTTATTTCAGGTGGCATTGCCCACACAGGAATTGAACATTCCTTATTTTTGTTGTAGTTCAATGAAGACAAATAGTTCAGTAATGACATTACGAGTTCAGTAAACATACACAAGCCTAATGACATTCCATTCTAGGTGCATGCATGGCCATTTATAGTCTTATATATGGTATTTATTTTTATTGCCTGGAAAAAAAGTAGTTCAATAACCACATATCAGGTCAATAATCACAATAGTTCACAAACCACACAGCAGCCCAGTGCTACAGCAATAATTCAAGGAATAATTGAAATCATCTATTTAATTCTTTTGGGAAGGATGTGGAGAGGGGATGAGGGATAGAGGTGGTGGTCTGTATTTACATAGCTGTTTAAAAATTATTATGCCTGATGAAAATATATTATGCTTTGACAGAAAGTTATGAAGAAGATAGAAGAAAAGTCCAGGAGTACACGACTTTGAAGATCAGCAGATATGGGGAATTTTTCTCTTGCATAGTTTAGTAAAGACACAGTAGTGAAGAAGAGATGTCCCAGAGTGCATAATGAAGAGGAGCAGTTGATAGAGAAAAAAGAGAGAAAACAGGGGAAGTTAGAATTGAATGATGCAAAAGACCAAAGAAAAAAATTTTCTGTAATACATTGTTTCGCAGTTTTTACCTAGATGTACACCACTAAGTTTCTTTTCTGTCTTTTGGCACATCTTTAGTACTGCTCTCTAAATTGAACATTATTTTCACATTTAAATTGTTTTCCGGCTTGTCTTAAGATTTGGTTAGCCAAGCGGTCTAGCTGCCCAGCCATTACTTGTAGTTGGTCAGCCACTCGCTTGGCTTCAATGACTACTTGTTTAATGTTTTGTTTCGTTTCGCTGGTTGCTACCAGGGCTCAAAATAACTGCCAATCAATAAACAATGTCAGGCCAAGGTGACCATTTGTCCAGACTAACTCTTGGTTTGCCAGCCATTTTGAGTGGACATGTACACTGCTAATGGATTTGAATTTATTTATATTTTTTCCTTTAAGCTACTATGTTTAAATTATCCTCCTGGTATAAATCATCGTATTATTTTCAATATTTTGGACATGACCCCTCAAACAATAGACTTAACCGAGCTGATTTTCTTTGGCTGGTCAGAATGACCAGCAACAGTCAAAAAATTATTTTTCTTTTTACTCAGACTACTTAGTTTTGTACTTCATGTACATTTCGCAGTTTTTGCATGTATAGCCCTATTTTAGAAACCTCTTGGCTCTACTGAAATATTTGGCTATTACTTGTAGTAAACTACTTGGTTTCGGAACAAACTCAGGCTATGCAAGACTGCTGCATGCAACCCTTGATTTTTGGGGCTTTCTTCTTTTCTCTGAAAGGGTGTGGTTTTCATCAATGAATATTGCATCAAAAATGTCTTGTTAAGTTCCAGCTGCATGCTTGTCACAAGCATTTTCCATTTTAGATGGGACATAGAGTTTTTCCTCCATTGTTATAGTGTCTGATGAGAGCCTTGTGGAATTGTAGGAACAGTGTGCTAAATAATGTGCCCCCCTCCCCCCCCCCCCCCCCCCCCTTCGTGAAAAAGAATTTTACAATAAGGCAGAAGTAATGATGTAACTGCAGTTGCCATTTTCATGTTACTTGTGAGAATTGCCTATGTACTACAGAGATAAAACTTTAATTTACTTAATTTCTTACAGTCAATTGTGTATATTTGCTCGGGACTGTTAAAAGGACTTTTAGAAGTGGTTACCTTTCAATTTTCTCTTCTACAGTATTATAGTATCGTTCAGAAAGTCCTCTGGAGTTGAGCACTTTTGCTGAAAAATGTCTGTCAGATATGACATAATACATAACAGAGTCTCATGATCAATACGGTGATTGGATGCCTTTTGTATACATCAGTAATGGTGTAAATAGGTCCAAAGTACACATGTATATGTCTTGTTTGCAATTGTGTACAAAAACTACAATGGCTACCTTATTTTTCTAGAAATATTATTTAAATTCTCTTTCCTTTCCTAGGCCCCTTTCCTTCTCCAGGATTACAAACGTTTGTTTGAGTTCTCCATACTTTGGGCTCTGATCTGTGGACGTTCATGAGCAACAGTTTCGTTTGTTTCCTTTAGTTTTCTGCAAATGGTACTTTTACAAACAGATACACTTCCAAAATAACCACGGGATCGTCCTTCTATACCCGTATATACAAACACGTCTCCAACAGGCCGGAAGCGAGCCTTCTCTCGTAAAAACAAAACATCATGAAAAAGATTAAAAATAGGCCGATGACAGGCTGGTTATAAGCTCAAATAACATCATAACATTGGAGACGCACGCGGCGAGCCGCAGAGTGTAGCTCGCGGTGACAGGAAATTAAAACACAACATGGTACACAATGAAGTCGCATGAAGTTTAATAATTTCAAGTTTTCTGAACACCGTCACTTACAAAACAAAGCAAAATTATGGTTATCAACAGTGTGTACAAGACTTTGTACGCCTAAATATACAGTAAATATGAACTAATCTTTCAACTATCGGCCGGAATCCTATTTCAGTTTCTCTTACCAGCCGCAAGAGATGAGAGTAAAGACAGCAAAAACAGAAAAATGCAATGTTCTGTACTCACGAACTGCACCTTCATTTCATCCATATGCAAAGTCAACGACGCCCACGAATAAGAAGCGATAAAAAATTTTCATCAGAACGAAAAAAAAGTCATATTTGATATTTTGTACAAGAATGAATAAGCTACAAGAAAATGCACTTTAAAACCTTATAGAAGCCGAGACCACCTTATATCACGGCAAAACTGTACCTTGACTGAATTCTGAAAAGGTGAAATATTGTTTTAAAAGGCGTTGTGTTGATCGCTTCATTAAAATCACACCACCGTTCCGATTTGCGCCGTCGTGCATCAAACCCAAACAACAGTCTTCGTTGTGTTCAGTGACGCAGAATTTGAAGGCCTTGGGCGAGCAAGATGTCGCAAATAGCCGTCAGAATGACGTGTAGAATTTTCATTCGTCGTCCGCCATTTTGAAAATCGAATGGCGGGAAGAACCCCAGAGTTTTAATGCGCATGTCCAGCCGTTTTTAAGCCCTGTCACTGAGCCCAAATATAAAGCAAAGGACCTGACGCCTTATGAGCTCTGTTTAATTTTCTGTGAGATTGTTTTTTTTTTCCCCAAAAGAAAATATAGTGCCTCTTGCAGAACACGGTACTACACCCAAGAGAGCTGAGTAACTCTCAACAATGATACAAGATGCAAATGTAATCAAGTAACATGCATGGAAACAATTCATTTGGGAGACAGCGTTGAGTCTGGACTTAGAAAACTGTGTTTCTCTGAAACGTCCTGGCTGCGCCTGATCTAACTAGACCTATTTTCAAACATCCTCCGCACCTCACGTGAGGTTAGCGAGAGAGTGAGAGGGGCCATTCTCGTTAAAGTAAACCTTTCCTTTTGTTCAGAGAGTTTGAGGCTAACTTAATTAACAAAGAATACATAGGGGACGACTGGGGAAGTAAAACCTTCTTAGCAATTGCCTTAGAAAGGGTAAACGTAAAAAGGCTTAAGATTTAAGTTCTCTTCTCTACAGCTAACAACGGTGTTACCCGGAAACACGTTCAGTAACAAGAGGCAAACCTGTGGTATCTTATTCAATTCGTGAGTGCTCAAAAAGGCTTTGATTGGAGCTATCCGAATTGGAATCTTCCACCTAAAATAAGAAAAATAACAAAAAAAGAATAAGATAATTAACCAGTACAGTGGAACCATGATCAAAACAGAGTGCCAAGGAATTAGTTAAATAGCCAATACCGGAGTTCACGAAGAAAGGAAAAAAATTTTTAGAAACAACCTAGATGACAAACGACACAAGGGAAAGACTTCCACCAGAAAAGGTGAGTGAGGAAGTTTGTTCTTAGTGCAAAACTTAACTGAGATGTCCAAAAATAATAAAAGAAAAGAAAAGAAAGGAAAACAAAAAACAAAAAAAAAATAACGTTATTCCCACTCAAAAGAAAAAGAAAGTTTCTAGGCGATCGACATTTGATTATTCCAGTCCGGCCACAACACATAATAAAAGTGATTTTTACTTTTATACTACTCTCCGCCTTGATATAGACACCCAGACTACACTTAATGTACGTTAAATAAAGAAAAGAAAGAAAGCGAGAAGGTAGAGAAAACTGAGAATTCATCAGGGTGCAAAGAAAGTCAATTTAACAGCCTGCCATTCGGGCAAGCTGTAGTTAGCATGTACTAGCCCACAAGTCATTTCAACAAGCTGCCAAACCCTTTTTGGTTAGCAGGATTGATTACAATCCTTCTGTAATTTGAATTTCCCCAGAAAACAGCACTTGCCCGTTGGGCGAGTAAAGAACAAAAATCACTAGCCCGATAGCAAAATCCACTAGCCCTGGGCTATCAGACATGACTTCCTTTGCACGCTGATTCATGGACACTGTTTTTACCTTCCACTCAGCAGCCGATTGCTGATATCAAACAGGTCGATTTTTGTCCATCCCTTAGAAAATAATTCAGTGGGGTCATTCGAGTCCTCGGCGCTGTTAGCTTGGAGCTCCACAACAAGACAGAGATCCTGATCGGGAAGACATCTGCAGAAATACAAATCACAGCCAGATTAATTAAATAACAGAAAACACAGGTTTGCATGGGAACCCCTTTCCCTGACATTTCACTATGACTCTTTCTCTTCGAAGCAAATTCTTGGAAGGTGGTTTTAACTTTTGAGTCTGTGGATGAAATCCTATGGTGTGATCATTTAAATGAAACCTCTTCAGTAATTTCACGTGTGGTACTTTTAATTTAGTACGCAGCTTAGGCAGTGCTTTCACATGGTACCGTTTATTTATCAGCACTTCATCAAATGAAATTTGGAATTTTGACCAAAGCCACTACTGGGAGTGCCCATCCCTAACACATTCTTAACTTTAAAAATCACTTTCACTTAATTGCAAATTACTTTCGTTTGTAATACATGCAAGCGCCTAAACCCACCTTGGAAATGGATGTTTGACTCCAACAACACCAACGCCGCCAGAAGGTATTGTGGGATGGCTTTCTTTGGTAATAGCTGTCGTTCTGACAAGCGGCAGCAATTTCACGTCTGTTGCAATCTCCACTCCTTTATAGACACCTGCAGCGAGTCTGCACCTGGACAGTGAGGAGCTGAGTCCAAGGACAAAGTCCCAATATACCGCAAAGCCAGCACTGGAGACGAAAGAAATGGCAATTTTGTTTTTTGCTGTCGCCATTACTGTCCTTGTTGCCAAACACTAAGGTACAATTAACGCAAAAAGGATCACCGCAATTTAAGACGAACACCTCCCCTAAATTGTCAAAAGATCAGGACACGCAACACCTTCTGGTTGATTCGTCTGAATTTTGTCTTTTTGCTTCACAGACGATGAAGTCCATTTTTAGATTAGGATTTTCCACAGGCAGCCCAATTGTAATCATACTTTAGGCTAAAACTCAGTTGAAACTTCACTTGAAAGGCTATTCAAATATAAACGTATTAATTAGCAAGGATACCATTCCTAGTTACTGCTGTAGATATAAACCAGATTCGAGTATCGATTTACAGTTGACCAAGACTCGTAGTATTAAAAAAACTTACTTTGGATCGTATGGGCTTGGAAGCAAGTCCTTTTCTGTGGTCGCATTTGACATCATGAACGGTGACTCAAACGGCTAAAGCCAAAAAAGGACTGATCAGTAAATCGAAAGAGAATCCCAATTTCGTCATTTTCACTTCGTGAACAGTTCATTAACCGTGAGTTAGTCGGTTACCTAATGTTAATCAGGTCATCACCTAATATTGTGATACTGTTAAGCAGTATATTCTTGCTAGACTAGAAGCTGTACCCTGCCAGTTGGGAAAAAATCAATGTCGGACAAGCACTCTTTATTATTACTGCTTATCTTATGCAGTGGCACTACCCCCGGGGGGAAAGGTTTAGTACAGACAGCAGAAAGCATAAAAAGAAAGTACTGGGTAGAAATTCAGGGCTTTTGCCTGTTTTGTATTGCATTATTTGTCTGCTTGAATTCAAAGGTTGCATGTTTGTTATATTTAGTGACTTGTTTCGAATTCATGAGTTGTTTACTTCAAGTAAAGTGCCCTTAAATGCTGGTGGAAATGGATGACGATGATTGCGCGGAAATTATCTAATTTAAAAGGGACTTTTAAAAGCCAACTTGTGAATTTTCCCACACACCAATATATCGCCTATCCCTCAAAGGTCTACAAAAAAAAAAACAAAAAACAAAAACAAAAAACAAAAAAAAAAAAACATTTACTCCACCTTTCGTGTTTCGTCCAGTGGTAGTTTTTCGCCTCTGAGTTCCTTTAGTTCTCTTCTCATTTTCTCCACTTCAGCCTGTTGCCTTAATAATTCTGCCTCCTGTCTCAGGGACGCCATTTTTACCAAGTGCTCCTCTTTTATCCGTTTAAACTCGGGATCCAGGTCTTAAGGACACAATGGAAAGACGAAACACACCTGAACAGCAATTCTTTTTTTCCACAAAATCCTAAACGAATACTTCGCGCATTTTAAAAGGCTACGTTATGAACAAAGACATGCGTGCGATTTATAAGACTTAAAATAAAGTAACATATAAACTTTTTGAGTTAAAGACACTTTATGGGTCTTAAACATTGCTCTAAATTACCACCAGCCACCAGATTGGTCGCAAACTTGACTTGGCACTTAGTTTCCTTTTCTCAATCAAGACAATGCTAAACTCCTAAACTTTAAGTACAGGGACAGGTACCTGGAGATCGCATTCTGTCTTTTTGGTTCCTCTCTTCCTACACACGAGAACAAACATATGAAATAAAGAGATTTCATTTTAAGACTGTCTAATACGGACTTCTTTATAGACTATAGGTTTTGAGAAGATCTTTATTGCATAGAATGGTACTATGTTAAACAAATTTTCTAAATTTTAGAGGGAAATAGGAAAATATGATTAGAGGAATGCTTAGTTATGTTCACAAGGTTGAAATTTTGGGTTCGTCTAATCTAAATTTGGTCAAAACGAAACGCAGAGGGAGTTATTTGAACGGGATATTTTTGTCGGCCATTCAACCATTTATTTGAGTAATTCCAGCTGCGTTCTGCCGTTTTCTATTGCGTTTATTACCATGCAATGATGATCGTCAGATAACGTTCCCCAGTCGCAAACTTAAGCAAGACACTACCCCAATTCTATAGCTGTGAGGCCAAACAGCACTAGCTTAAGTTAGTTGTGCTGACCGAAAACTTGCAACGGAAACATTATGACACAACTCATTGACAAGCAGAATATGGATACCAGGAATTAATTTGCTCGATAACAGCATTATAGTTGTGGCAGAGTATCAAAGATGAAGTTTAACAGACAGCGCTGTTAGTAATATTTTTACCCTCAGCATCTGTAGCTCTTGTTCTAATCTTTGGTTTGCCATGTGAAAACTCATTATCTCCTGTTGCAGAAGAGGGTCTGTCGCTAAATGAAACAAAGAACATGTATAAGAGAAGCAAGAGACGTCAGTTGCTAGCAGTAACAAAGTCAGGGCTCGAAATTATGCATGAAGCGGCGGAAAGGGGAACACGCGGATTCGAAAAGAGTTTCCTTACAACGCGACAGACTACATAAGCTCAGCACGCAATGATGAAGGAAACCAACGGGGTACTTTTAACAGGTGTTTCCTTTGTAAATGCTAAAAGCCAAAGAATGCTTTTCTGTTTCAATGACTACACTATTCGTGCAGTTAACATTATCATTATCATTATTAACGCTTTTAAGAAAGCAAAGCGACAGCAGAAAATAGCATTTCTGGCAGTTTCAATTAACAAGGGCGTGGGGTAGTTGATTTTGATGGCGTACGTTAGGGGATTGAAACTTTAACTGCGTCTAGTTGAAGAAAAACCCTAATAGAAAACTATGTACTCTTGGTATAGTGTTAAACGCGGGGCTGACAAAAGAATATATTCGCCCTAAACCATAAAAGTTAATGGGTTGTATAGAATACAAGCGGCTCAATTCCTTTACAATGAGGGACGAAAGGTAATGATGACACGAGTGTATACAATATGCATGTAATAAAAATTACAAACACCGTTGTCTGCTAGACTGTGTTCCTTACCGGGTGGTGGAGCCGGCCTTTGAACTGCTTGTATTCTTTGAGCTTCAAATTCCAAATCTCTTATTTGCGCCAGTATAGCAGGGTCATGGCCTCCTTTTTGAAAGTAGTCGTTCTTTAACATACTGCAAAGAGGATACACTGTAAATGGTACTAACTGTAAAATTTATTCGTAAGGTAGGGCAAAGTATGTCATTTAGTAACAGGGTTTGAGAGACAACAACCAAAGTCTAAACAGACTGCAGAGAGAGACAGTTGACGATAAGGAGTTTACGATACCACAGTACAACAGCGTCAGCGGCATAAACGTCACTACTACTACTTGGCGTCCTTTGATTTACTTCGCTCACTTATTCAAATTTAGGCGAACTCTCCTCGAGCTGAATTCCTAGTCCGAAAAAGGACGAGAAATTCGTCGTCATTTAATTTGTTTACGTTTTCCACAGAAAATTTAAGTGGAAGTTATGTACCAAAAAGTGTGCTGCACGTGCAAACTTGTTGTTTTGCCATTTTAAGGTGATTTTACACGGGACGATTCGCAACGACTATTTTTTTGCGCAACACAACATCAAATTAAAAAGGACGTACATTAACGGCGGGTTGCACACTTTACTAGTCATTCAAGGGGAGAAAAATATGAGAACGTGACCACATATAATTATGTACTGAAAACTTACTTGAGCTCGTGTAAAACACTGCTCTGCTCAAGCTGAATCGGTGCAGCATCGTAATATCGCACTGGGGACTGGTAATATGGGATAACTTGACCTGCAATTCACAAAATCAAATAAATTCAGTTCAATGATTATTTTACCAAGGAATTAAACAGCTTTACCCTGACATAAGTCTCGTTTAAGATAATTGCCAACAAGGTAACAAGCGAGCCGCTAACTCGGCGGCAGCTTCATAATGCAACGCAATGTATAGCAAAATTTCTCAAATTCTGTTTAACCTTTTTTTGCCCATATTTGGGTGTAAGTAGTACCCCATATTTGGGCAGTGACGTCACGGTCTTGCATTTATTTACTCCTTGTGTTTCGAGGCCAGGTGAGCCAATGTGTAACTGTTGGTTGTGAATTGGTAGTGGAGTATGGATTACCTTTGTTGACTTGTTACGCAGGACCAAACAGGTGAGTAGGATTACGATTTCTTGTTTGAAACGGCTAATAGTGCCCTGTTTTGCAGCAGCTGATCAAGGAATAGGGTTCAACGCGCAAAGCGTGTTTTTTGCAGCTTGATTTACGTTGCGCCAACCCTCAGCTCCCGTGAGAAATGCAACAAATTTACGCACCAGATGGGCGAAAGGTTGGAATTTTTTTTTTCTTTTTCATTTTATATTTCTAACGTTTTGATACAATGGAGTTTCATAAGAGCTAACTTGCTCCAATTTACCAACAAAGTGTCAAGCTATGTTTTTGTTTAATAAAAGTGAACACCTACAAATTGTGCCCACATGCAAGTTGTTGTTTCAAACTTGGGTCACGTTATTAGCCACCTTGTCCACAGCGAAATCAATTTTAAACCTGTAAAGCTTGTAAACAACAAAAACAACAAAAACCAACAAAAACAAATGGGCACATTTCACGAGAGTTAAACAAATTTTTCTTGTTTGCGCTAGCCGGAACGTACCCCTAGTATAGAGTAATATATAGATTTAACTAGGGCTCAAAGCGAAGCTCTCGATAATTAATATTTATAGTTTGCTCAAACAAAATAAACAATCGTGTATTGCTAGGCGGCAAAAGCAACGAGGAAGGAAATAAAACAACAATAGGTCTAATTAGCAAAAAAGCAACTCTGCACGTGCAGCACACTTCTTGTACATTTCTGCGGCGTTGTTTTGCACGACTACAACGTGAAACTTCCAGAAACTTCCTAGTGTGTTCTTGTTCATTTTTTGTTTGTTTGCTTCTTTGTTTTTTTCACTGCCGCTCATTTTCACCTCGGTGGCCGCTAGCATTTCTCATTTTCTCACCGCCGCTACAAAATTTTCATGTCGTGCTTCCAATAAAAAAATAATTTCCCCTTTCTTTTTTTATCTCTCGCTCGAGCTCTATGTGGCTCTTTTTCTCGTCGAGCTTCGCTGGCCTGCCGCCTACTTTCTCTTTTTCTGCCTTTCTCTTTCTCTATATTCCAAAAATTCTAACCAAGATCTTCACGGTTCTCCGCAAAAATTTTCGAGGATCCTCGTTCATAAGTCTTTGCGTGCATTTTGAAGATCTTTGCGGGAATTTTCATGAAGATCTAAATTGTAAAATCCTCAAAGATCTTGGCAAGATCATTGAAGATCCCAACGGATAATGTTGGTTAAAAAATTCGTCCGTTCAACAATTTGCTCGGCGTCCAAGCAAATTTTTGAACGGACGAATTTGGAATGGACCCGTGTAAAAGGGTCTTAGAATAGACAAATACGACCAACAGCGACTGGGTATGAAAAACTTCAAAATTTTAATGTCACGCGTGAGGCAACCAACGAATAGCTTACGAATTGCATACCTCTTCCGTATCTCTCTGATTCTGGTCTCGAAAACTGTCTGTAAGAAAAAAAAGAACAAAACAAAAACAAACAAACAAAGAGTCAATTATGAAGTTACATATTCATAAATATTTTGAATCATCTTAACTAGCAAACAACTTGGCATTCTGGGCGGGTTTATTCAAACTTGGGAGTTAATGCGCAGTTTGAACTCAGATATGGCAGCGTAAAAAGCCTATATAAAATTTAACGATTGGATGCTCTAAAAAAATGATAGAGAAAATTATCAGAGAGAATGCTTTTGAGCAAAAGAAAACGAAACTCGCATGTAATTTAACTCCGGGTTAGCGCTAAACGACCTTCGAACAACAAGACCCTGATGTTTAGGGAGTCACTGTAGATGGATTTTTAAACTAAATGTATGCAGTGTAGTTCTAAGTTGTACCTGGGCTTTCGTGGTTCAGGACTCTTTGAGGCCGCAGAAGCTGCGCTATGGGGAGGAGATTTTGCCGTTACTTTTAACAAGTTTACTTTCGACTGCTGTGCATTGAACTTCCTCCTAAAAACAAAATAATATAGTATTAAAAAACTTACTGATAATTCATAAAGAAAAAAAAAGAAAGAAAGAAATGTGCAATGAATGTCTTTATATCTGATAAAAACACACGTAAATTTTACGTCTAATTTTTTGGACCAAAATAGCCCAAATCTAAATATTAGTGCAAGAATGAGTTGATCTACACATGTATATCAGAGATTATAAAGCCGTTCAAAAAACTCGTAGTCGTGTATTACCAGAAGTAAAAACTCTCGGCTTTGCCTCGAGTTTTTAACCCGCTAATACATTCCTGCTCGTTTTTTAAGCAGTGCATAATAATAAATTAATTGATTAATGTATGCCAAGATAATTATAGCAAACTAGTACATGCATGTACTTCTAAACGCCCCGTTCGCCTTTACTGGCCTCACTACATGTAAACCTGGTCAATATACATTGTACATTGTAGCACACATAAGCTTTTTCAACGAACAGAGTCATGTGACCAGAGCTGTGCAGGGAATGTAGTAGGAGATTTTCGCAAAAAGTGACAATGAACACAACACGAGTCATCCTCGCTTTTAATGCCACAACACAGGCCACGTTTTCCTTAGACAAATTTCTTACTTTTCTTCGTCTTCCTTGAAGTCCAAGTATCTCTTGAGACCATCCAGTTCCACAGCTTGTTTGTCCTGCATGAAAACATCAAAATAATAGTCCCGTGAGAAAGAGAGTTTTATCACGGATCACCGCTTCTTGAACTTCACACCCGGACTCTACATTACTTTGTCATTCTTAAAATTTCAGTTTTCTAACCATGCATCTTGCTCTTCCCCTCCCACTCCACCCAGCTAGTCCCGTCCAATGTAAGATAAAAAATGGTAGCGATATTGTTTTCAATAACCATCACAAGGCTGGCTTTCTTAAGGGCATTTGACATTAGAGTAAAAATTGGCCGCCCAGACCCGACTAGTCATAAATTAAGAGAACTTTTACTTTAATATACAGTCAACTCCTTTTATAGTGGACACTGTAGGAACCTTGAGTTAAGATCCTCATTATTCTGTAACAGCGGGAGTTTATTTCAGTCAAACATATGTATTTTATTTTTGCCTGGGATTTAGCTGCTGTCCATGTATTATTGAGGAGTTCATTATAGCGGGGTGTCCACAAGGCGAGAGTTGTCCGTATTTAATCATGACTATTCATCTAGAACAGTTCATGTACCTACTAAATTGTGTGCATGGCAACAATGGATACTTTCCAAGAAACTGAACGAAAGCCTATTTCTATTCATTTCAAAAATGAAAAGTTGTCCACCTGGTCCCAGTTAACCCAAGCCCCAATATCCACAAGCAAATCCTCCAAACTGATCTCTATACATTTCTTTAAAAAATGAGTCGACAGAAAGAATTTGAGAAAAGATCAGAGCATAAATTCTCTTTGGTGATCATTTAATTAATTCTCATAACCTTACCTCTTGACATTGTATGGATATCCTTAGGAGAAAATTGATGTTGGTCACTATTGGAACTTGAAGGGTTAAGACCCTTTAAGTCCCAACAATTAAATTGTTCAAAAGGTGGATAGTGCTATCCACCACCAGCATGCAAAGAAAGTCGTGTCCGATAGCCCGGGGTTAGTGGATTTTGCTGTCGGGCTAGTGATTTTTGTTCTTAACTTGCCCGACGGGCAAGTGTTGCTTTGAGGGGAAATTCAAATTACAGAAGGATTGTAATTAATCCTGCTAATCAAAAAGGGTTTTCGAGCTAGTTGAAATGACTTGTGGGCTAGTACATGCTAGCTACAGCTTGCCCGAATGGCAGGCTGTAAAACTGACTTTCTTTGCACCCTGACCAGATAAATCTCTTTCCACTTGATAGCGAAATTGGTTTCCCTGATATTTATCCACTGGATAGTGATTTTTTTTTTCTCGGGTGGATAGCACTATCTGGCTTTTCAACAACTGGGGCCAGGCCAGTTTTAATTTTTAACATGATAACACGTACAACAGCAAAATACACTGTATTACAATCTCTAACTTACCAGAAAACCTTGAGAAGGGATTCTTTGCTGACTTTTTAGTCCTAAGCTATTCATCCTTTCAGCTAACTCTACAAAACACCAGAAGTAAACACACAAAGGAACCGAAAAAGGAAACTTTTTAGTCCAATAATCAGTAGTTATAATAAGAGCAAATTATACAAAAATAATTATGTGACTATGTAATTTAAATAAAACTGTTTCACCATCTACAATAATGTAACTAGTATATAGTACCACAATAGTTTGGTCTTTAAAAAATGTAATAATTTGTATTTTTAGTAACTTCTTTAACGTAATATTTGCTATAATTG
Source organism: Porites lutea (assembly GCF_958299795.1). Taxonomy (NCBI): domain Eukaryota; kingdom Metazoa; phylum Cnidaria; class Anthozoa; order Scleractinia; family Poritidae; genus Porites; species Porites lutea. Next base: position 16,530,766 of record NC_133212.1, read on the forward strand.
TACATTTCCATACTTGCTTTTTCCTCCTGGAGTTTCTCATTTCTTTGTTTAAGTTCTGCAAGCTGTTGTCGATGAATCTCTGTCAGCTGCAAAATTCTGTCATCACCCCTGTTGCCCTCATTGAATCTTCTTGGTGACTGAAATTAATGTAAAATATTATATTGATTACTTTCTTTAAGTAGGACTATTTGTTGTTTCTTCATAAAATACCATCAATCTTACATGTCTCAGTCTGTTTATCATTGATGCTGCTGAGCAGTATTTTGAGTTTCTCTGCAACTGTTGTTGAGGTCGATATTGCTTTTTTGTTTATTTGGAGGTGGGCGCAAGGGTGGTGCAGGGGTGAAAGTACACACCTTCCACCAATGTGGTCTTGATTCAAATCTCGGCTTTCACAGCATTTTATAATGTCGGTTGAGTTTATTGTTGGTTATATCCATTGCTATGATAGGTTTTCTTCCGGGTACTCTGCTTTCCCCTCAAAAACCAACACTTTCAAATTACAGTATACTTTGGTCAGTCTGGAACACACAGACACATTAAAATGAGTTCTTAAGAACTCAGAAGTGAAAGAAACTTAGAATTACATTTCATCTTTTCTATTGTTATTTGTATTTTTCTCATTAGATAAATCATCATTTATATATAATCTTATTCATCTTACATGTCTCTGTTCATCTTTCAAACTGTTGAGCAGAAGTTTCTCTTCAAAGTTCTTTGAGTTTCTCTGCAGTTGTTGATGCATCTTAAACATTTTAAGTTGTTCAATCTAAAGATACAGAGGGCAACATAAGGGGAGGAGTATTACAAATGTGGATGAGACTTTTGATGTACAGTAATAATTCCTATACTCCCTTAGTTTCACAAGAAAAAAATTGTTAAAGCTTTCTTGAACCAGAGGCCTGTAGGGGGGTACGAACACTGCAAAACTGTACAGAAATACGCATAAACAACGCACAGTCGTGACAGAATGACATAAGAAAACTGCAAACCCCATTGAAATTACCAAAAAAAATTTCAAAATACCACAAACCACTTGGTTTTGTAAAACGGCAATACCGCAGCTTAAAATAAACATTTCTGCAAAACTGCATCACCCAAAGTCCTTACGCACCCCCTCTTGAACCAGTTTATTATTGAAGAGGTCGCTGCTGAAGAGTACTGGAAAAGTACTGGCGCGAGAACAACCATTGCAAAAGAGGCCGCATCAATGGGTGAAGATTATAAAATTTTTATAAAATTTTACAGAATCTTGAGCAGAGTTGTAAAATGTATGCAAACTTCTGTTGTTGTTGTTATTTTGTTTGTTTGCTTTTTTTTAACAGCCTCAGTATTTTTTTTCCTTAATTATTATATTTTTACTGGTGTGTATTTACATGCATTTATTTATCCTTTTGTTTTTGTTTTGTTTTGCTTTGTTTTTGCTCACTTAAACCCTTGACAACTGCTGACAATGTCCAAATTATTCATTTAAACAAAAGTATTCAGTTTAAACTCACATTGAGCAGAAATTATTTAACCCTTTAAACCCTGAGATCAAAATATGAATTCTCATTTGTTGCCGCTATTCATTTCCTACAAAAGTAGTGGGGAGAAGTTGATAAAAATATCAAGCAGATTCATCTTGTGTGATCATGTCCGTAATTCTCATGACCACTCTGTTTTACAAAGCATTGATATTACAAAGAGAAATTTAATGCTGATCACTCTTAGGGCTTAAAGGGTTAAAGCAAAGATCTCAAAAGTTAAATAACAGTATACCTTTTCCTTTTCAAGAGCAGAGATGCTGCGGCCATCGCTAGGAGTGTTTGGTGCAGAACGGTGATAAGTCTGATGGTAACTTTTGTGTAATTGCTAGAAACAAATAATAATAAGGTGCAATGATAAGAGAGAAAGAGAGAAATAAAATGGAAGACAAAAATATAATCTGGAAACAAACACATTCAAACAAAGCTCTGGCTTAATTAGCACATACATGTCATGTAACTTCCTCTTTGGCATGTGACTCAACAATATCACCTTGTGGCTTCCACTTATGGCTTACTCAGTTGTTTAGAATAATATCAATAAGTAGGGCTGTCACTAAGATTTCAAGTTGCTGGGTAAATACAAAAAGTAGGCGGGGAATAAAACAGCTAGGGATTTCTTTTGGATCTATTTTTCTTCTATTTTCCTATGAAATTAGCCGGGGGCCACGTCCTTAGCAGCCGGGGGAAATCCCCGGCCCCCGCCTCTTAATGACAACCCTGAATAAGAATGCTTTTAATGTTTTGTATCATGTAATATTAATTTCATCATAGTGTCGGATAGTGTATGATCTACAAGTATACATCCTACTTACGGTGATCTGATTACTGTCTTGAAGTGGATGCAGAGTCCTTGAAGGAGTATTGGGTGCAGACAAACTGGATTGGGTTCTGATATCTGGCAAAGGCTAAAATAGGTAATATAATTGCAAATTTGATAATTTCAAAATATTTCCTTGATTCTCATTGGCTAAAAGCACACGCATAATTCATCATAACCAGCTATTGATGACTAAATTTGGAAGAATTTTGCATTTAATGAATCGATGACATCAAAAGTGCAGCTTTCTTGCAGGTTAATGCACCGTTAACCAAGAAGGAAAATCAAATGGTGTGTAATTAAGTTAGGGTGGCTAAGGACGAAAAGTAAGCTACTCAATGTATCCCACTCGTTTTTAAACGTACCGTGCTTAAGGCTTGCTTATCTTTCCTTCCTTCCCAATCTTCACTCTTTTTTGAAATCCTCGAATGAATGCGAGCTGGATCTGCAGCACTCCCAACACAAAACTTCTTTTTATGGGTGTCATAGAGCTTTTGATTCTCAAAAATAATGTTACATTCGTCGCATCGCCAAACCATTTTAAAGCTGCAGATCCTTGTCAAACTAGACTCGAGTGATCATTTGACTGACTGTAATGACAGTTCATGGTTGTCAAGTTCTTGAAGCTTGCTGACGTCCTCTGGTCTTACGATGGAACACAACAGATCCTTCATGCCAAACTATCATCAATGTACAAAGTGCATAAATCAAAACTTTGCTCTACAGAAATAGAATTCTATCCCATTGCGCCGATTTTCATCGTGAAAAATGATAATTACATCTGGTAGTTTCCACAACATTTCAATCAATGTTTATCATGAGACCCTTGTTTTCTGACCAGCGGTTTGTACATATTAGAGTCCAGCTTTCTTCCGTTTATTTTTTCGCAAAATCCCTGCAATTCACATGATTCAACATACGCAACAGAAAAGAGTCATCTCACAGCAGAAATTGTGTGGGTTTTATGCTCTACAATTCAGCTCTATACATCGTAAGAACAGAGAGGAACACCATGCGGTCTCTGTTCCTTATTACGCTGACAACACAAGCCGTATTAACGTTGGCTAATCAATACGACCCTCATGTTTTTCCAGCGGATGGCCCGTTCATGGAAGGATGGTATGCAAGAATAATAGATTTTGAATCAAACCACTCATTTGGCATTCTATTTGGACAAGTTATAAGACGAAAACAGGGCGCCTACTTCAACAATTACCCGCTGAACATGGTTTCGATAATTCACAGCAAAGGGGATGAGAGCTCTATGCAAAGTTTCGAAGTTTACCCTTCGAGCGAAAATGTGGAGGTGACAGTTCGCGGCAAGCCAGTTACGAACGATCCCGATTTCAAATCTCCGGCGAACTTTGAATGGCGCGCGGAACCGTATGGATATTTCAGAGTTACCGAACAGGAAACGAGGTTCAATTTTACAAATGTAAGCGGAGTAAGCTTCATTGGCGTTTTGGGACCACCGAGACCCTGGGGCCCAAACGGGGAGGGCCCAGAGGGGTGGATTGGTCATGTACCTTTTCTTCCTTTGCACTGGTTTGTGTACAGTTTAGGCTCAGATCTTATAAACTACAACTGGATCAATGAAAACACTGGGGAAATGCTGCGAGGAAATAAAGGCCTAGTACACCAAGAAAAGAACTGGGGCAAAGGATTTCCGCCAGCTTGGATCTGGGGGGAGGGTGTCGATGGACCTTCAGGGTCCTCATTTGCAATATCTCTTGGAGTCCTTGATATAGCCTCATTTGACATCCCTGCACATTTGATTGGGTACCGCAGCTCAAAAGTGACACTCAACTTCAGGCCAACAAATTCTTGGTTAACAAAGCATATCGACGGCTGCACTGGCATGATGAATGCAACTGTGCAAGGCTTTGAGCACAAACTTGAATTTGAAATCCATGCAGCTCCATCAACATTCCAGACATGTTTGCTTGGGCCAACAGAGGATGGTTTTGCCCCTATTCTTGTTGAGAGCTATGTTGCACTTGCTAAATTTCATGTCTATAAGTCGACCTTCAGGGGTTATGAACTGATTGAGACAAGAACATTCAAGTCCGCGGCCTTGGAATTTGGTGGCTTGTATCTTTGCATGGAGAAAAATCCTTGTAAAGAAAAGTGGCTTCTGTAGAAGCAGTTATAAAGCAAAGTGTTTTGGTCAAAAAATTGAAAAATTAAAAAAAAAATTGGCCCATGATTTTTTATTTAACTATTATTTTTTTTTACTATTTGTTGCTGCATTTTTTTTTTTTTGCAGTAATTTTTATGCAAAAAATAGAGGTTTATTACATTACCTAGTGGAAAGAAAAATTATTAGTTTATTCCTCCCTTTACAAAAAGAAAGTATGAAAAGAAGTTATAAATTATCATAGAAAATTTTAAGAAAGAATTTTGATATGTTATGTGAACCTTTTTTTTTAAATATATACATGTATAAATTCATAACAACAAAAGAAACTATCATGTACTGGTATAAGTTTTAAATTATCATAGAAAATTTAAAAAAGAATTTTGATATCTAAAGAGAAATAGTTTTGGAAATTTTGAATGAAGTCATGTGAACCTTTTTTTTAATATATACATGTACAAATTCATAACAGCAAAAGAATCTATCATTTAATGGTATATTGGTAATTTGGCTATCTGTGTAATAAAAATTTATACATTTTCATTTTCATGTCTTAGCAAGTGTCACCCGCACTTTAAAACTTCCTCCCCTCCAATGTATTTACAAACAGAAAGTTGATTCAAGTTTTATAGAATACTGTAAACTACCACCTATAAGCCCATTTACCTGTAAACCACAACAATGCATCTGACTATAACCCCCCCCCCCAATATGAGCCCCCCTCCAAATGCATTGAAAAGAATTTGATTGTCTATTATTATTAATGACATTTTGAAGCTTAATTAAAAACTAGTAGATGCAAAATGTTTTTTTTTCTTTAATTTGATCAGCACTGCTTTTCTCAAAGTGGTTTTTCTATTTCAGTTAAAATTCCTCTTGAAAATCCAATTATAAGCCCTCCTAAAACCACTGCAATTTACATTACATGTATATATGAGTTATTACATTCTTATCATTGTCATTATCATTGCCATTGTTCTAATGATGATGATGATGATGATGGTGGTTATTATTATTGTTATTACTATTAGTATGTGTAATCAAATGGTGACGAGTGAAATTAGGGAATAATTTCACGAGTATACCATTTCATTACCTATTAATATCATGGTGACGAATTACGTTAGCAATCTTGGATTTTTGACATGTTTATCCTGGATCGTATCGATCGACAACTCCACTCTCTCAAATGTTTATACCTTAAATTTGGCCTATAAAGTTCAGAATTTTTCAGACTTTTTGGGCAAAATACCTGTTAGAATCCTTCTTGATGTTGTTCTTGTGTGTTCAGGTTTTCTAAAGCGTCTTTTTGTGCCCTGACATCTTCATTCGCGGCATTTTAAAACTTCGTCGCCATCTTGACACTGAGACGTACGGAAGGGTTGCCATGCCAATTTTGTAATTTCACATGTGAAATTACAAATTAACCCTGAAATTTTGCGCCAAAATTAAGGAGTAATTCGTCACCTATGATATTATTATTATTATTATTATTATTATTATTATTATTATTATTATTATTATTATTATTATTATTTTAAATATTTTCTCTTTAATATTCACACAGGTTTTCATTGTCCTGGAAACAAAGCATTTCATAACTTTAGTCTGGACGAAAAGGTTATCGGCTCCTAGCCTGGTCCATTCACAAGACCTTACACTTCAAGAATCTCCCACAAAATGGTGGCTGTTCAAAGAACATTTCCCACAATGACTGGTACATGTACCACTTTTTTCTTCACTCCAGTCAAGTAAGTGCAAGGTCCTAATATTTTTTCCCGTTTCTCTCTCTGTTTGTTTTCAACGTCTGTTAGGTGTCCAGACTGACGGCTTAAATCTTTTTCTATGTCATATTAAACCTCGCCAAGTGTCCAATTCTTTCCTCGGTATTCTTGCAGAGCCTAACAGGCACGCTTTCCCTAACAGATCTAATGCACATGCCTTTTTTAAGGCCTAAAGAACCTTGAGGAGTCCCATTGGCACCATCTTCAGAGCTCCAATGCACAATCAGCATGATCTTCACTTCTTCTTTACTTTTTGTGTCAATAGTGCCGATCTTTAAGCGAGGGATATTCAAGCGCAAAGTTATTCATAGATTATTTCAGTTGAACGTGTGAACTTTTCAAAAATGCAAAAATGCTCACGCATGCGCACTCCGAGATTGTCTAGGCGTCTCCCGGCCGTTCGTCTCGCATACGTCACCGAAATGCATTGACCGAGAGGCCCTGGAAAGACGCAGGGCAAGTCAAGCAAATCATGAGGAAATAAACTTTATATGGAAAACAGATATCACATCAGAATGTCTCTTTTTCCAAATCTAAACTCTGACAGACACTCGGACTCGGTCATCTCATTCGGGTTGAAAGTTGAATAATCTTCGTACGGAAAGCAGGTGTTTTTCCACTCAAAAAGGTCAGACAACACAAAAATTCTTCATCGCCAATGAAATTAGACGTACGGCTTAAAAAATAAGATCTTGCATTGTTTTAAAACACGCAAGAACTTTGTTCCGAACGAACATCACAGTTTACATTAATTTGTGTTTACATTCAGTGTCGTCGTCGTCGACCTACCGACCGACTGCATCTTAAGTTCCCTTTTTCCCGCCGAAACTGACGTTCTCGTTCCAGTCTTTTCCCAGTCAACAGACGTCGTCGTCGTGAACTTCGTCGTGGTTCTTATAAGTTCCCTATTTTGTAATTGTGGTAGCCGTATCATGAGCGGTTTTAAAGTTATATATTGGGAAGAAACCTCCTAAGCGTCGCAGCGCCCCCACTCCCCCATCTCCAGTCGCATGAAGGAAAAAGGAAAATAGGGTTAATCAAAGAGCCTAGTAACGCTCTCCAAACCACCACTGAGTGGTCGAATCATCATTCGATACACATCTGTGAACTGGATTAACTGTTTGATAACATCCGAAGTTATCTTCCCCTCCCGGTAACTTCACGGCATCTGCGGATGGGCTAGTAAACTGACACCCTACCGATTTAGCATAATATGAATCAGAATGGGCATGAAAACGGTCCTGTTGGAAGAAAAAAGCCGTGCAGCCAGTACAGTTATATCCTCGGATGCTAATAAATTCGACTTTTTTGCAACCATTAAAACTCAGGCGCATAACATCGATATCGCTTAACTTGGCCCTGAAATAATCTCTGTATTGAAGTTCTTTGGAGTTAAAGTTGCACGTTGCTCGCACGTGTGTCGAGCGGTTTGCTGTGGCTACCATACGTGGCAATGATAAGCGAAACTTGCTCCATGTAAAAGCGTCCTGATTTATTGCATAGTTCTTGTAAAATGGTTTGTCCGTAAATTCGTTTTTACTGCGACGACTGAAAGATTCGATAAGCGTCCAAACGAATCCTTTTTCAGAAATGGCATCACAGAAGACTTCGTACAAAGATATAGTCGTTGGGTCTAACAGTTCATAGACTCCGGATCTGTTCCCTCCGTTTTTCTGCAGCTGCTCTTTACATGATGTTGCTCTTCGTTTTTGACAAAATCTGCCGTAATATTCCACAGTACATGTGCAGTTGAACTTGTTTTTAGCGTCTTCACATCTCTCAGTACAGGTGCCTCCATTGGCGCATGGATTCTGATTACAACACTGGTTAATGAGTGGTTTCTGTTTTTCAGCCTTCTTTGCACAAGTCTAATATAGTACAACGGCAAAGTATGTTTCTTAAAAATGCATGTTAGAATAATCTTTGTATATAACGGTAATATTATTATTTGCCCGACCCTCTCTTTTGTATGTCTACAAATAAAATTATTACATATATATGTTCTCGAATGGAAGCTCTGTTTTCTAGTTTTGCCTAATTTCACTCGCATGAGTGAAATTCCTTTCTTTATGAAGCATCAACAATTTAGGCATGTTTTTTAAAGAGCTCGGCGCCCATACCTCCTTGTTAATTCAGTCAAAGCGTCAAACATGCAAGCAGAATAATGAGGAAAGATATGTTTTTTTTTTTTTCCGTCCGTGTTGTGTTGTCCTGTCAGAAAGCCTCATGCCGCGAAATAAGAAAGGAAACAGAGGAGTTAATTGAAGTGAGTTACAGATATTGTTCATGCATCCAAAATTTCACGATTCGAACATGTACCATGAGGGGTAGTTTAATCAAAAGTTCTCAGTTTCAAATAAGAACCCATAAAGGGGTCTCTCATGAAACGGGAATGCTGAAATTTAAGAAAAAATACTTTAAATTACCAAATCAATTATTAAAAGAGCATTTGAAATCTGAGATGCGTTTAAGCCTGTTACAAAACACTGGAATATCGTTTTATTATTATAATATAATAGTTCCGTGACGACTTAAAAATGAATAAAGACGAAATGCAATCGCTACTCTTATTAAGAAGAATCAACACAGAATACATTAAAACGACTCTCCGTCCCTTTTTTTTCCCATTAGCAAAGCTGGGGACAATTTGATAAGACTGTTTCTTTACCTGGTGGTCGACGTACTCTCTATTCATATCATAATACATATACTCTTTTTCCTCCAGAAAGTCTCCAGGGGCTGAAATCCTGTCATCATCCAGCAACTCGCATCGATTTTGTCTCATTTGGTACGCCTGACATTTGCATCTCTCTTCGAAGCATTTTACATGACAGTCATACGGTTTCGACAGCGTATAATTTTTAAAGCTGTGTCCTTGCATAGCACGATTTTTGATACCCGTTTTACTAATACTTCCTTTGCTCTGTTCGCATTTTCTCGGGCAATCTGCTGCCAATTTCAAACTGCCGATATCAAAAAATATCGAAATAAGAAAGAAATAGTTCGCTAGTGACATAGTTGTGAGGTTCAATACGGAACAGGATATTCTTTCACGAGTTCAATTTCTTATCAAATAAACAATCTGTTTACAATAAAAGAGAGTTTTCGCAAATGAAAAGTGATTTGTATAAAAAAAGAAAATTTCATATTGTACAAGTATACATTTTATAAAGCTGTCATCCAGCTGAATGGCAAACTGTTTGAACAACAGCAACTCAGCTTGTGCTTGCCATTTCTCCCTGCCGGCTTCCTAGTGAATGGGATTGTAGGATACAGAATCCTCATCAGATTTTTCTGATTGCGTATATTTTTTTTCCTTCCCGTTACTGCACGTAATTAAAAACACACCCGAACAATAATTTATCGAATACGCCAAATCTAGTTAGCGACTGTTGAGCGAAAAGTCATCATCCATCATTCACAGTAATGGAAAATTGGTCTACTAACACCCAACAGCAAAGCGTCAATCACTGACCTCAGTTGTCGCATTGAACATGTACCTTATCTTGTAGAGCGATTTTATAAAATTGGCAAGAGCGCGGCAAGAAAAAAACGATTGCTGAAATGACAGTTATACTTTTAGCCGTATTTGATATTTGGCAGTTCTTTGATGTCAAATAGAAACTATGTATAATTTAAATATGTATATAAATTTTGAAAAAAATAATAAATACGTAAATAAATAATCAAACTACAAGAGCTCGCAGTACCTCTAGCAAAAAAATTAATTCGAACAGCACCCGACGATATCTTTATTATTTACCAGAACTAAAGACGCGGTAGAAACTAAAGTAAATTAAACATTAAATTCTACGACTATGTTAGCCACGGCCAGGTGCTTCTTAGTATTTCACTTCTGCGTTTGATTCCTCCTGCTGTCTTAATTAACTTTAATTTAAATTAAAATACAAAGGATATTGATATAAAGTTAATTTCACAGCAATATAACTGGTTGTAATTTATCTCGTGATACGCCCGCCCCATAGCATACAACGTAAGCAGCATTGTTTCTTAACAGCTTGCGAGCAAGCTCTCTGGGGCGTTCTCAGGTTTAAAAACTCTCAGCTTCGCCTCGAGTTTTTAAACCTGATAATACACTCCTGCTCGGTTTTGAAACAGTACTTAAAAATTCAAGCGCTTACACTTGTTCCAAAGCTATCAACTCTCTCAAGCGATAGAATTCGTGGACCGACCCGTTCCGGAAAAGCTCTAAATCGCATTTATCTTTCCTAAGCTTTTTTTACAAAACATGCGTGGTTTAGGTCACGCAACGAACTGGCTAAGAACGCCTGGGACCATGGCTTCCCTTTTGTGTCCTAAATACGAAGAAAAACGGCTTGCAGATTATGAGTCTCGCTGCTTACGCAAGCGAGACTAACGAAGGTTTTCAATCATTTAAAATGAACATAAAACATGAGAACGGAAAAACCAGCTCTAGCTGATGCAGAGAGAAAGCTCCTATGTTTCTTTGTATTTTACAGATAATAAAGCGATACGCATACTCCTTTGATTTGTAATATTGATAATAAATCGACATTAAGCGATACCAATACTCCTTTGATTTGTAATATTGTAATTATTCATTCATTTGCGTGCAAATATCGTAATTAAAACAACACTCAGCCGTGTGCCACATGAATCCATGCACATAATTGGTCAAGAACAAACGGAAAATTTTTACCTGCACTACTGAAAGTCGTGATCAGTCACTTAGGCCCAGGGCAAACGTCGAATCTTAGTCGAATTTAATTTGTCGAACCTATTTATTTTGAAATAGGCGCATGAATGGTGCGACGTTTGCTGCAATTAAATTCGACTCAAATTAATTGATTCGACTCTAGCATGGGTTCGACTTGCCAAGTCGGATAATGCGACAGCGGTTCGGCGTGTCGGCAAACGCCGCTCCAAACACGTGCTGAACTCAG
>NC_133212.1:16551957-16566957 GCF_958299795.1 Porites lutea
TCTTTGTTTTTGCCCTGGTCTTGACATTTTAAACTGTTTCTGTGACTTTGAAGAACGTCACAACAATATAAACCGACGCCAAAGAATTTCAAAGATGGCGCCAATATATTATTTCGTGGACTTATAATAGCGAACACGTATTCGTCAAGCATGAGCAGTTGGGTTTAACTTATCGTTTTCAAATCGATTCATCGTATACGTGTGGACGGACGAAAACGATGCGAAAAACCTTCGAGTGGACGCGAATTTGTTTTGAAAACGGATAAAAAAAGTTGCGTTTTCAAGCGAATACGGATACGTGTGGACAGGGCCTAAGTCGCATTCTCTCATTCACGAACCACGAAAGCGGCAAATTCCAAAGCTTTCACGTGCAAACTGCTTGACAATACAACTAACAGTAAGGGCCTGATCACATGAACCGGGAAAGCAATGCGCATGAACAGTGTGTTACCTGCTGTCCTGTTTCTCGCTTGGTTCATTCGCCGGGCCGCCCGGCATGCGTGATTACTTGGAAAATTGCCACCCGGGAACCCGGTATCACAATACAGGGATTCCAGGTAACCGGGCTGGCTGGGTTGTCACATAATCGCAAAGTTGATTTTTGTTGCGTTTAACCAGGGTGCCTGGATCTCTGCAAAGCGAGCCAGCCCGGCTCATGTAATCAGACCCTTAGTTCTATAGCAAGATTTTACGTCCTCCCCTTGACCTCACCGATTTTTTATAGCCCCTGAGCACACACACAAAATTTCAGCTCGCCCGTCTCAACATCTTCATGCACCCTTCTAGATATTAAATGAACTTTTGGCCTTATCCATGTTCTCTCCACACAAATATTATCAAAATTAAGCGAAAAAAATCCTAAACAGAAAGCCTAACAACGTCTAAAATAAGTACAAGTATGTTTTCGATTATTAGTAAAACTTTTCACAACCACCAGTTCATTTCAACAAACTGCAACTACATTACCCCTTCATAGTCAAATTAGCCCTTCCACAGCTACCTCACTAAAACACCTAAAATCACTTTTACCACAATAATTATTTGTTGTTGCTTCATATAAAATTGTACGAGAAACAATTTTCACTGATTAACGAACTACAGTCATTATATTACCAATTCACGTCTTATATGACTCCACGCCTTCCACTTCACGCATCTCAACCAACTCCTAGAATATACAAAGCTACTGCACTACTCACAAATCATAAAAAACAAATTAACACACACTTAGTATATCGACGCCCAAATATACGCTCCCACAGCGTCTTGGTTTCTAGGGTCAGTATTTCTCTCCTTAGGGGATGAATCAGGACGACTTTTATGTTTCCGTAAGCTTATTCTGTGTTTCTTATCGGGCAAGGACGAACAGTTATGTGTAGTCTTTACATTTATACCTCACATTATCTGATAGAACATTTCTCTGTAAGGTGTTTATTAATTTTCTTCGAGGGCAGACAGGAAAATAAGTAACCTTTTTCACTACTGATAACTATAATTCTTTAACCTACACAAACTGCCCAGTACGCGTTAAGGTTTTGTGGAGTGTATTCACTCCAGGGTGGATTCACTGAGAAACGTGCGATAGACTTAATACACTTTAAATTATAAACGTTATAAAAACTTAAAACGTTTTGTTCAAAGCCAGACTCAGGCTCGAAAAGGCGACGGGTGTCGTTAGAATTAAGGAGAACTCTTTCATATTTTAGATACTTTTTTTCAACGAGGATAGAAAGTGTAAATAAACGCGTCAAACTTCATTCAAGCGGTATTCAGGGTACGAGTTATGGGAAAGAAAGTAGCACACTGGAAAATTCTTGAATGGCAATGAAACACGTACTGAACAACAACACTTCAGTTATTCAAGGTGAGTTCAAAGGCGAGTAGCCCGTCTGAACTGTTTCTAAAAATCTCACGAGCTGTAGTCTCACAATCGTGTTTGTATGAATGAACAATAGACAGATAAATTATTTCTTGAAAACTTTTATTCAAAAACCCATACATTAATGATCAATTGTAATTCGCGTATCACTATCTGGATCGTTGATCCGTTCACACAAGTAAAATCGGCTGAGTACATGGCCAAATTCAACATAAAATCAATTTCAAATCGGAGCACATTTTGTAGTTTTTGTTGCACGCAGATGTCAAAATGTACAAAACGTCTATGAAACCTTAATAAATACAAAAATTTCACTTTTTACAACTTAGTTAATACTTTTCTCAACCATAGAGTACAGAATGTACCTGAAATTTCGCCAAAAACTTCGCTGCCTTGGTTGGTTTCTAATTCTCTCAAAATTTCAAAACTTGCCGCTTTTTTTGCTTCCTAAGCATTCTATTAGACACAAATCAAATTTGCTATTAAGTAAGATTACTCCTCGATTACCTAGATTTATACAGATTCAAGTAAAATGGACGACATTTAATTAATACAAAATGGCGGAACCCAAGAGGTCATTAAATGACGTCCAATTACAGTGCACGTCATTACGTCAGTCACGTTTTGCTTAGATTTTGGAAATAATGAGTGCATTATTCGGAGGAATTTTAGAGCCCGTATCGCGAGTGGTTTTGAAGTTATAGAGACTCCCCCCCAGATCACACTTAGCATAAAAAAATCTCGGTCTGAATAGGGTTAAGCAAAGAGCCTAGTAACGCACTCCAAACCACCACTGTGTGGTCGAATCATCACTCCATATATATTTGTGAACCGGATTGACTGTTTGATAACATCCGAAGTCAACTTCGCCTCCCGGGGACTGTACTCCATCTGCGGATGCGCTGGTAAACTGACACTTTACCACTGGAGCCCAATACGAATCAGTATGCACATGATAACCGTCCTTTGGGTAGAAGAAAGCCGTGCAGCCAGTGCAGTTATATCCTCTGATGCTAATGAGTTTGACTGTTTTGCATCCTTCAGACCTCAGGCGCAGGACATCGATATTACTCAACTTGGCCCTAAAGTAATCTTTATACTGAAGTTCTTCAGTGTCAAAGTTGCACGTTGCTCGCACATGCGTTGACCTGTTTACTGTGGCTGTCATACGTAGTAGAGAGAGACGAAACTTGCCCCAAGTAAAAGCTTCCTGATTTTTCGGATAGTCTTTGAAAAATACTTTGTCCTCAAATTCATTTTTATTGCGACGGCTGAAAGATCCTATAAGCGCCCAAATGAATCCTTCTTCAGAGATAGCATCACAGAAGACCTCGTACATGGTCTTAGTCGTTGGGTCAAACAGTTGATACACTTCAGACTTGCTCCCTTCGTTTTTCCATAGTTGCTCTTTGCAAGATGTTGCTCTTCGTTTTTGACAAAATCTGCCGTAATATCCCACTGCGCATGTACAGTTGAACTTGTGATCGGCGTCTGCACATAATTCAGTGCAGGTGCCTCTGTGAGCACATGGGTTCTGATTGCAGCACTGGTTAATTAATGCATGGTTCCTCTTTTTCAGCATTCTTTGCAAATGCCTAATAGTGCGAGGGGAGAATATCTCAAAAGTGTACATAATGATAATATTATGATTTACGCGACCGTCCCTTTCTATGTGTACAATTAATATTTTACATATTTTCAGATGGAAACTCCGCTTTTAGGTTTTCCTATTTTCACACGCATGCAAATTCCGAAATATTTGCTATACTGAACTAAATTCACTGCTTTATAAACCATGAAGAATATATGCATAGGTTGTGAAGACTGTTCGACCCTCAGAGTTCCTCTTCAATTCATTCCATGCCTCAAGCAAAATAAAAATGACGAAAGATTCTTTTTCCTTCTTTTTTGTTTTGTAGAGACAAGAAGCCTCTTTTCCCGAAATAAAAAAAAGTAAACAGAGGAGTTAATTAAGTGAGTACCAGATATTGTTCATGCATCCAAAATTTTTCAGACTGGAATCTTGTTTTATTGACTATGACAAGGTAAAAATGAATAAAGCAGAAATGAAATCTCCACGGAACACGCCGCTATGTTACTGTCTCCCTCTTTTCTTTCTATTTTCATAAGATTGACAGAACTCATAAGTTACCTGGTGGTTGACGTATTCCCTATTCACTTCATATTACGTGTATTCCTTTTCCTCAAGAAAGTCTTCGGGAGCCGAAAATCTGTCTTCGTCCAGCAACTCACACCGATTTTGTCTCATTTGGTACGCTTGGCATTTGCATCTCTCTTCGAAGCATTTTACATGACAGTCATACTTTTTGGACAGTGTATAATTTTTAAAGTTGTGTCCTTGCATAGTACGATGTTTCAAACTCGTTTCAGCAATACGTCCCCTGCTTAGTTAGCATCTTCTCTGACAGTTTGCGACTAATTTCATGCTCTAGATATAAAAAAATATAGAAACAATAAGCAAATAGTTCGCTAGTGACATAGTTGTAACGTTAACTATGGAACTGAATATTCTTCTAAGAGGTAAATTTATCAAAAACAATCTCCGTAGAATAAAAGGGAGTTTTGACAAGTAAAACGTGATTTGTATAAGAAAGGGAAATGTCATGTTATACAAGCATATATCAGTTATGAAGCAGTCTTCTCCAGCTAAATGGTAAACTGTTTAAACAAACCACTAACTCAGTTTGCGCTTGTCATTTGTCCCAGTCGGCGTTCTAGTGATTGGGATTCCAGGATAAAGAATCATTATCAGATTTTTCAGATTGCATTTATTAAAACGCACTAAGACATTAATTTGTGAGATACGCTGAATATAATTGGCGAATGTTGAGCGAAAAGTCAATATCCTTCACATTAATAAAAAAATTGTCTACTTACACCCATAAAACTGACTTCACCTGTCGCAGGATAAATGAAACATATACCTTACCTTGTAAAGCCATTTCAAATGTGGTAAAATGGTCAAGAGCGCGGAAAGAGAGCACGATTGCTGAAATGACAGTTTAAGAAATATTTTCAGCCATATTTGATGTTTGGCAATTTTTTTAATGTTAAATAGAAATATAATTATATTTATTAAAAACATATTTCAATAATTCAGTTAATAATTAATCAAATTGCAAGTACTCAAAGAACCTCTAGGAAAAACTGTGTTAGCCACGCAGGAGCTCGGCCTGTTATCAATATTTCACTTCTGCGTTTGATTTCTCCTGCTGTGTTTATTAACTTTTAATTAAAAAAAAAAAAAAGATATTGATATAAGCCGTGTCACAGCAACATAACTGGTTGTGATTTATCCTGTGATACGTCCGCCCCGTAATATACAATGTAAGTAGAGATGCTTCATAAACGATCGTATGCGGAACAGCGTGAATTCCTTGCGCGGTGCTTGAAACTTCAGTACTATATCAGCTTATATTAGATCTAATAATTTGCTTGCTATTTATTATTTATGCAATGTTTGAAACACGAACAGCAGTGTTTTATCACCAGTTAAAAATTCGAGCGCTTCGAGATCGAATTGTCAACCAGTGATAAAATTAGTACTGTAGGTGTTTTCAGCAGCTTTAAGAACGGCTCCGGAGTATTTTCTTTCTGTAGAATTCGAATAATGCTTTTAAAAAGTGAAAATTGAGAAAATGTCAAACAAAAGCGACCAAAATAGAACTGAAATGCTAGTGACATATATAGCTTTGCAAAAATTAAATAACGTCGAGGCAATTCCTTTAGGCCTAATCGCCATTGCTTTCTCTCCATTTTTGTATCTTAGTTTGTTGTTGTTATTATCTGTGTGGCAAATAAAGAGAACTAAGAGACAAATTCTCGTTAACCTTTAAAGGTTAAGCTTGAGTTTCTGCCGAAACAGTCTGGTCTATTTGACTAAAAAATACTTAAAAAATGGTTACAAATAATCTAATAATCTAATTTCGATTGGTTAAAACAGTTTTTTTTTTCGAAGAAGTTCTTATAATAGCAATGTGTTCTTTCAGTAAACAAAATAAAACAGTAAGGTTATTGTTTGAATCTAGTTTGAAGCCCCCTGCATGAAATTTATAGACCCCGTTGCCCATACGATCTAGAGAAACAACACTTTTTACTAGATTTGATTAGAGTATTACATGCAGGATTTTGCAACCAGATATTTTGGCGTGAAATTGAATTATTTCGATATACTTTGCATTTTTATTTAATGTAAAGGCAGCTTACACAGCCGATATTGATAACCGGAGTACCTGGTTGGCTAAGATAGTCGTAAAATTTAATTTAATTTACCTTTGGTTCCTACCACGATCTTTAGTTATATGGCAAATAATTGATATCGTTGATAGAGGAGTTAAATTTGTACTTTTTCCGAAAAAGATGATTATATTTTCCTAACACTGGTGGTGAGTACAATCAAGGTTATTCGGTATTTATTTTGTTTGTTTTTTTATAAATATATATGTATATTTTTTATTTAAAAAGTGCTAACTGTCCATGCAAGACAGCTAAAAGTATTTCGTTAACTCTCACTCAACTAATCGTACCTTCTTATCGCATCCTTGACCATTTTATCACGTATGAAATGACTTACCAAAATTAGGCATAATTTTATGTTAAATTTATCCTCCGACAGATGAAGTCAATTGTTAATGTTCTGCTGTTGGTTGTTAAGTAGCAGTCAAATTTTTAATAAGCGTGAACAAAATTGACATTTGGAACAACACTCGCTATATAATTATATTTAGCGTATCTCATAAATTAATGTCTGGGTTTTTAATTACGTGCAGTAGCCGGCAAATAAGCATTAAATGCATCGTGGAAATTAATCTGGTGATGAGGATTCCGTATCCTAGAATCTCAGTCGCTAGAAAGCTGATTAAGAGAAATGACAAATACAACTGACAAATCTGATTTATTGAAACAATTTGTCACTAGCTAAGCTGTGTAACTGCTTATTTCCATAAATATCTTCACGTACATTAAATTTCCTTTCCATATACAAAGCATGTTTCATTTGCGAAAACTTTCTTTATTTTGAACAGATCGCTTAATTGGAAGGAAATTTCAACTCTCGTTAGAAGTATTCTAAACCTTATCTTAAGTTAGTATGACAGTGGCGAACTATTTTCTTTTCGTTTCGATATTTTTTCATGTCTACTGTTTGAAATTGGCCGCAGAGAGACGATGCGAAGAAAGTAGAGGAAGCATTAGTAAAGCGGGTATAAATCATCGTGCTATGCAAGGGCACAGCTTTAAAAATTATACGCTGTCGAAAGCGTACGACTGTCATGTAAAATGCTTTGAGGAGAAATGTAAATGCCAGGCGTACCAAATAACACAAAATCGTTGTGAGTTGCTGGAAGAAGACAGATTTTCTGCTCCTGAAGACTTTCTGGAGGAAAAGGCATACACGTACTATGATATGAATAGAGAATACGTCAACCAGGTAACCTTTGAATCTAATGTGAAATGTCTCCTACTTTGCCAAAGGTAGACATGAGAGTAATCATTGCATTTCAGCTTTCATCATTTTCCCCTAGTCGAATAGTCAATAAAACAGGTTCCAATATTTTAATAGATTAAAATTGGCTTTGGCTTTTATCCCCTAAAAATTTTTCATGTGTTCGGATTTCCTAACTGAAAGTCAATTGATCCGAAAATTGTAGGGATCAAAACTTACCTTTTCGAAAATTTCAGCCAGAAAAAAGGCTCCCGAAGGTTCTAGGTGACCTTTTTAGGGAAAAAGTCCGTTAAAAATGGGCAATTATACCATTTTTTAGATATTCGAAAATCCTAGGAGAGGCAGCCAAGCAAGAAATTTTACAACAAATCTTCCGAAAATTCTAGATCTCTAATTGTCTTCCGAACAGATGTTTTCCGAAAATTGACGTTGGGTGCCCCTGATTTAAAGTCTTTCCCCTTAAATTTCAGCATTCTTATTTCTTCCGAGACTATATATGGTCTCTGGATTGAAATTAAGAACTTTTGGTTACCCTTCCCCTTATAGGTGCAGTCTGTTCGAATCCTAAAAATTTTTCATAGATGAACAATATCTGTAACTCATTTCAAATGGCTTCCGTGTTTCCTGTCCTATTGCGAGACAAGAGGCTTGTCTACGCAAAACAATATGGAAGGATTTGATTTGTCTTGTGCTCAACGCTCTAAGCACCGAGCTCTTTTCAAAACATGCCCATATTGTTGACAGTTTATAAGGCAAGGAATTTGGTTTAATAGAGTAAATATTTCGGAGTTTGCTCGAAATTTGGCAAACCTGAAAGCGTAGCTCCATTAAAAAATAAGTAGGAAATATTCATAAAGCACACTATAAAAAGAGAGGTTCTAGCAAATAACATTATTTTATAATGCATAAAGATTATTTCAACATGCACTTTTAACATGCTCTCCCGTTGTACTATATTAGGCATGTGCAAAGAAGGCTGAAAAACAGCAACCACTCATTAACCAGTGTTGTAATCAGAATCCATGCGTCAATGGAGGCACCTGCACTGAGCTATTTAAAGACGCTAAAAACAAGTTCAACTGCACATGTGGTGTGGGATTTTACGGCAGATTTTGTCAAAAACGAAGTGCAACATCATGCAAAGAGCAGCTACAGAAAAACGGAGGAAACCAATCTGGAGTCTATGAACTGTTTGACCCAGCGAATATGTCCATGTACGAGGTCTTCTGTGATGCCATCTCTGAAAAAGGGTTCGTTTGGACTTTGATCGAATCTATCAGCTTTCGAAATAATGATGAATTTGCGGACAAAGCATTTTACAAAGACTTTCCGGTAAATCAGGACACCTTTCCATGGAACAAGTTTCGTTTATCTTGGCCGCTTATGAATGCCACAGCAAGCCGCTCAACGCATGTGCGAGCAACGTGCAATTTTAACACTGAAGAACTTAAAAACAGCGATTACTTGAGGGCCAAGTTAACCGATATCGATGTTATGCGTTTGGATTTTGATGGGTGCAAGAAATATGAATTTATTAGCGTCCGAGGATATAACTGTACTAGTTGCACGGCTCACTTCGTCCAAAGGGATACTTGGCATGCGCACGTTGATTCGTATTATAACGGTCCAGGGATGAGAGGATGTCAGTGTACCAGGATATCCGTAGGTGCAGTGAAGGGACTGACAGGCGAAGATAACTTCGGATGGTATGAAACTGTTAATAAGAATCACAGTTGTGTATCGAGCAGTGATTCGACAACTCAGTGGTGGTTTGGAGTGCGTTACTAAGCTTTTTGATTAAGATAGTCTAAGTCAGACATTCTTGGAACGTATATATTTTTTTTTATTAAGGACGGTGCCCACTATTGCTACTGCGCATATTTTCTGCGCATGCCAATCTAGACGCGCGCGACGCGAAAGAAATGCGCAACACGCAGGATTCGCGGACTGGTTTTGTCTCTTCTAAGTCTGGGAGGTTCTAGTTATTTCTTGTGGAAAAGATGCGTCGTTTTTCAGTAGATGAAAAATAATTTCTATTTACCTTGTCAGTTCTTTGAAAACCGAAGAAGTATGCGCATGTTGCTATTTCTGCCGTATGGTCGATCTCACCAAACATTTTATAGTCAAACAAAAGTCAATTCTAAAACATCAAAAGTTATTGCTTCAAGATGTTACCCCTAGATCTTGGGTATTAAAAAATCCCTTAGTAGGCATAAGTCCTCCGCTTAACAGAGAAACTGCAAGCTTACCTTTCACTCGCGTCCTTCGCGTTTTATCGGCTAATCGGCTATAAACACTTTGCCGAATATTTCTTTAATTTTGTAAGATTTTATGTAATTATTCACCAGAAGATAGACTTAAAGCGTTCGAGTACATACAGATGTCCCTTTTATTGAGAGTCCGAGGCTTTTATTTGTTGAGCAAACAAGAAAGAAACTATCACAAGATTGTTTGGATTGCTGAGATCGCAGGTTCACAAATAGTTGCGGACCACAAAGGAAACGGCTTCATTGTGGAAAAAATGATAAAAAATTGTTATGCTTTTTACTATTATCATTGTTATTTAAGCATTTTGGCATTACTAAGCAGTGAAATTATTGACTCATTGGCAGCTTGTCGTGTAGATAGTATTTCTTAAAGTTCAATTTCACGCCACACATAATCTGGACATTTAGACATAGCTGCCATTTGGCTGTTTACAAACTAAAGATGGAAGGTAAAATAAAGTATTTCCATTCTAAGACTTTCTTAGGTTTAACAGATGCTGTTAAGTCTAAAATTAACATTTAGAAACGAGACATAGTGAATGATCATGACACAGAATGCTACAGTAAAAAAAATCAAAACGAAATATATAAAATGATCATTATAGCCCAGTTTATATATGACGGTACATAAACGCATTCGGTGCAACTACTTTCACACTATTCAGCTTTTTTAAAAGAGAGCTCATGTATGGAACTTGAGTCTATGCAAATCATTGATGTCATATCACACTTGTGGCAAAGCCCGAAAGAGATAGCGCAAAGCACAGATATAAGCTCATTGAATGTATGCAAGTTTAATAACATATTCGATCGAGGTACCCGGTAAAATGATAAAAAAAAAAACGATACAAGGTTTACAATCCATATTACATCTACAGTTCAAAAAATCTTGAGGACATGTACAGGTGAGCAAGCGGTTGAAGGAGTACCTGTCTTAGAGTCTCTGTCGACTATTTTCCACTACAGTACAGCAGTTGGTTTACAGCACCAGCCGTGGATCTTGAGCTCGCAATACTACTCTATGTGCGCTGCAAGTAATATCTAATACCTTGGAGATTGCTCTTCTCCAAACATTTTTGTTAAATGTTTGAGACGGAGAAGCTCCAGCTGAATGAAATAGTATAATTTGTTTTCCTTAGGGTCCATGAAATGTCCTGCTTCACTTTCTGTTTTTGCTCTTCTCCATGTGTTGTTGTTTTCTCTGACTGTTAGCCATTGTGGATATCCCAGAGTACTCCGCGTTGAGTGAAGCAATAGTGAAACTGACCGAGGAGGGGATGGGGAAAATTGTAAATAACCCCTAAAGCGATTACGTTAAGGTCGAAAACAACCAATTTAACTTCTAAAAACGAGAGTTAACCCCTACTTTTTATCTTACCAAATAAAAGTAATAAGCCTACTCAGCAAACGATCAATTTTTGGTTCGTTTACACTATTTTTGAGGCAAACGCGTGGAGAGGGGTAACTGCTGATAACTTCCCAGTTGTGCTGATATTTCAAAAAAAGACGTATAAAGAGCAGCTGTTATGTTATCATTTGTTGCCTATTTTGAAACCTTGTTACAATTATCATTGCATTTGTACCAGTTCACGTGTAAACTCTGAAATTTTGGGAAAAATAACTTTTTATCATTTTTCTAAAAAACGCCTATTCAGCGTTTTTCTCCATATTGAAGCACAGTTATCTCTGAAAAATGCGTGGTTATCCCCAGTTTTCTTTTTGGATTTCAATAGCCCCTGATATGATCTACTAGTCTCACATAGTCATTATCTGGGAAAAAATACTTACCATTTGTGGGCACCGTCCTTAACCTAATAATCATTATATTAAATGTGGACTTTCTAGTTAATTTATTTAGGCTTTATTACCAGAACAGTAAGACAGTAAAAGTTCCCAAATAAATCAGGTGACCCCGCCTTGAACCTTCCCGAACTTTTTACTGCGTATGATTTCAAGCTAGTGTTTTAAGCTTATGCCTTGCATTACAAGCACTAGGATTTATCTTAACTCCTCTTCTATTAATTCTTGTTGAACGTGTTTTGTTGCTGCCACTTGTGTATTCACGACTCTGGGTTGATTTCTGCGTATTGTATTGTAAATATCAGAAAAAAAAGCCTTAAAAAATTGGGCGTCTTGTATATATAATCATATTCTGGGTTTTGGCAAACACATTATCGTTATAGCTAGCATAAATTATGATTCATTGACATTTCGCTAGACAGAAACAGCTATTTTAGTAAAACTTATCTCGTAAATTAATGTAAAGGCGCGTTCTAATTACTACACTGCCTTGGATATTGAATGTTGTTTTTCAATTGGTAAAATTTAGAAATGCACCAATGAACACTCTCCACTTCATTTCAAACAACGGTTTTATTTTTCGTTTCTTATTTTGTGGAAAAGAAGCAACAACAACAACAAAACAGACATGGAAAGCAAAAACATTCTCTGTAGATTATTTTTTAATTTGACACTTGCCCATTATAATAAGTTAAGGCAAGGATTAGTTAATAAGAGTAAATACAAAATGGACAAAAAAATTTACGTATATAGCTTCACTTATCCTAGGAGTGCTCAATGCATATTAAACAAATGCAGAGCGAAATACAGATGAAAAGAAGAGAAGTTAATGGAGTTGTAACTCGGAGTTTCACCCACTAAGTGTTCATCACACTAAAAATTCTGAAAACAGATTTCGGTTTTAAGGTGGAAATTTGAAATTCATGAACGGTTGGAGTAGCGCGTTCTGTGATTGATTGATTGCTTAAAGCGTGAAACTCCGAGTTGCAACGCTATTAACTTCTATCCTGTTCATTTGTAAGAGTAAATATATATATATCTTTTTTTTAAATTTCAAATTGCATCTCCGCAATATTTAGTGCGTGAAACACTGAAGTCTTGTCCAACTTAAGGTACAATAGGAAGTCATGTGGCGAAACTAATTTTGTCCACATCTTTATCCCTAGTGTGCATTTCAAACAGATATCAGAGGTTGTCTGCGCAAAAACTTTCTTCACAACAGTTTCCGCGATTATTTCCTATTTTACACGAAAAGGGGAGCTTTTATTCTCGAACAGCGATCAGATCGAAGCAGACCGATTATGCAAACTTTCAAAAAAAGGAAAAAAAGAGTGTACACTTTATGAATATTTAAAGAAAAAAAAAATCCGCAAAAGACAGACTTGGAATACACTGTCCAGTTTCTTGCATGATGTTAAAAGTAGTAAATTTACATCAGAAACCACGAAAAAATAGATCACAGAGAAAGCTTGAATTGAAATACCAGGGAAAATAACCTCGAAAGAGAACCAAAAATCACTCCACAAACCCAATGACATTTTTTCTTGCCCGACCGACCGAAAAATTGTACAGGAATGGCCTTCTGTGACATTGAAACATTTCAAACAGTTAAACAGAATTTGCAACACAGTCGATTTTTTTTCGGGAATAAAAAACTTGAATGCCTCCAAAGAGGAAAAAAAACCGGTACTGGCCGGTTTCGTACACGACTCCAAGACGACAAAATCGTTTTGCAAAGAGTGCGCTTCGAAATTAGCAGAGAACGACAAGGGCTACTACTACAATCAAGAAAAATGGCCAAAAGATGACAAAACTCCTGAAAAACCATTGAAACCACCGCGGAATCGAGTTTAACGAGTTTCTTAGCGAGCGGGCAAGCTTTTTTGGCCGCGAAGCGGGTAGGCGGGCGACGAAGTTGCGAGAGGTCGCGCGCCATATTACGGACGAAGGACTGTTTTGAAAGAATATTGTAGCGGGAGAGAAGCTTCAAGAAAAACTCCAGGAAGCGGTTTGTTGTCAATTTTTCCAGGGAAGTGTCGAACCTTCAGAAAATGTATCGAGTAAACTCTTCCCCAAGGCTCCCCATGGGAAAATAGTCTGGGTTGAGTTCGCTTTGGGTTTTGATCATTTTTATGATTGCAGTCACACGGCGATAATTTGCCCAAGGGGGGAAAAACTTGAAACCTGTTCCGCCATGAAAAGGTCATTGTAAACATTGAAGGTTGACATAAGTCGTTAACGGTCTCGACAGTTTTTACCCTTTTAATAAAACTACTGCGTCAAATAAGCTTGACAAGAGCAACTCAGTCCTTTATTATTTTGAGACTAAAAAGCAAGGACGTTAACTTCGTTCGCGCTCAAAAGAAAAGCCAATTCTAGCCTAAGTTTTCGCTCAGAAGGAAAAAAAAATACGGGTTTACTAATAAAAAATAGTTTCAACAATTTCAAAAGTATTAAGAATTCTTCAACACTCATTGATTTAAAGAACCGCCATGGGAGTGTTTCAAGGTGCCTTTGAATTTATTGAACGTAAAAACCTGAAAAAAAAAATTCACAGCAGCGCTCAAAATCCTGCAGAGTTTTCGTACTTTTAGTTCATTTTTCGCAGAGTTTCCAGATATTCTGATCGTGTCCGGTGAATAGAGTAACGTGACATTATTTAATCAGCTTTTGCATTGGTGCTAATAACATGTAAATATATGTTGGCTATGCGGTTCGCTATGTTGGCTGCAATTTAGCACTTGCATCGCTTTGAGAAAAGTCTGGCTTTCATTACAAACAGCCAAGTTTTACTGTATCAAGTCTCTCATGGATACAGGTTCATTAAAACCAGGAAAGTATGTTCTGTTAGGACGTCATAATGTTATACGAATAGTTTTTTAGTCACAGTTCCATCGCTGCGCACTTGTTCATACATGTGAATTTAAGGTGGCTGAACACAGTTTTGCGGGCGGTTTGCGGTAACGCGTTTTTCAAATTAGACAAACAAACATGGCGGCGAAAAAGAAGACGATCTCTCAAACTCTATTCATTAAAATTTTGTGATATTTGGCAGGACTTTTACTTTTATTGTATTTTAAATAGTGAGAACTTTCAAATGGAAGCTGAACAGACTAATTTTGTGACACATTTACTAATTACAATACAATTATATTATTGATTATCTAAAAACCCGTCGGTTAAAGTTTGGTCAAAGAAGTTTCGAATGGTAATGATTAATTATAGTAAGCTGTGTGCAAGTTTATAGGAAAAATGAGCGAATTTTGTGTAGACTGAGTCAAAGTGAAATTTTAAAGTTGTGTTCAATCGCTCATGCTTCCATGGAAACTACGAAAACGTCAAATTTTACCTGTCAGCCAAAATCTTTCACCAGTACATTTTTCACTTGCCAAGTTTCAGCTTGTGAGCTGCAACCCTTCTCTTGCCATGATTCGGCAAATGACCTATACTCACAAACTGCCAAGACTGTGTTCAGCCACCAACGATGTGACTATATAATAGTATTTTTTTTAAGCGTGACCTATTGTTCCCAAGTCACCACTGGGTGGTAGAGTTGTCAGAAGACGAACACCTACGAAAACGATTAAATG